>NW_026848646.1:0-28340 GCF_030435595.1 Desarmillaria tabescens | reverse complement strand
AAGTTATGTTCAACCTTAGCGTGGCGCTGGCTCCAAGTAGATATTTCGTTAATTTGCTTCCGATATGTGAGCTATATGAATTGGTGTCATTGAATGAGTTAGCATGCTGAATCGCCCTTACAGTGAAGTACATACCTGCCTTTATGCCTGGTGGCTCCTTCCAGACACAAGCTGCGAAATCACGACAGACATTTAAAGATTATTGGATGAAGCCTTTTGATGCTTTAGTAAACAGGATGGTATGTCATTCTTTTCACGAGTCCTGGCGAACCGCGTCATCCTCCTATTGCATAGAAAAGTGGAATGGCTCTGCCCTCGTTGTTATCCAATGCCCTTGAGGCTAATGGTTTCGATACCAATATTTCAAATTCTGCTTATCTCGATCTCCTGAGAGATACCGGAGCAGAAGCCCGTGGCGGTAGGTTATTCCGTTGTTGTGTCCAGATAACCATTAAATATGGACATTCCAAGCGGGAACTGATACAGTATGTGTTCTCTCCTTTTTTTCGCGAGATTTCCACTGATTGTAAGTCATAGAATGTCAGCACTATCACATCTTTCTTTCTTGCCATGGTTCTTTATCCTGATATCCAACGGCGGGCACAAGAGGAAATACTATCAGTTATCAGGGATGAGAGACTCCCTAAACTTTCAGATCGCGATTCTTTACCATATGTCAATGCCCTCGTCAAAGAATTGCTCCGGTGGAGTCCTGCGGCTCCTTGTTGTAAGCCAAGCTCTGATTTTACTTCCTGGCTTTGGTTTGACATCTTGTCGATACAGTAAGGCCGTGTTCTCCGGGTGCCCGACGTCTACCGAGGTTTCAATATTGCTGCCGGGAAAAACTATGGTAATGCAAATGCGTGGTTTGTTCTTCCTCCTTTCATTGCAGCCTCTGCGTATGTTGATGGGTATATCATCATTGGTAGGGCACTTACACGAAATGAAGCTGGTTTCCTGACCCAGAAACATTTGATCCGGAGCGACATTTGAATCGGGACAGCAAGTCCAAAATTCCAGAATCAGCGAGTCTGGCTTTTGGTTTTGGTCGCAGATCATGTCCCGCATCATATGTTGCACTAGATACTGTGTGGATAACGGTTGCAATGACTTTGGCTACCTGCACCATTTATCCCGAGGTTGACAGTAGTGGTAATATCAGTCTCCCAGAAGTAAAATACACCAGCGGAGCCCTTAGGTCAGTATTCCATCCTTTCTTTGTACGACGCCAGCTGAAATAAGTTTCAAGTCATCCTTGCCCTTTTAGCTGTCGTATTGAGCCTCGATCGGAAACCGTTTGTGGGACCTTAGATATTGGATGAACTGTATTATAATCAGTAAAAGTAATAACTATTTTTCAAGTGTGTCCTTATCATGCGGTCTCAGTGAAATATTTTGTCAGAACTCGAAAATGGCGGGCCGATTCTCCGAGGAACTTTTTTTCGCTTTCTCCTCCTGCCACCACGTAATATTACTAGCCCGCCTCTAGGTGAGAGATTCATACATTTGTTTTGTTTGAATAAGGGATGTATTTTAACACTAGCGTATACATACAGGGTCCTCGGGTGTTTCCCAAGCATGCTGCACAAGCACCATGACTTCGAGTTGCAAGCCACTCAGATATGAGGGGTATCCTTGCAACATTAGCGCATCTCATGGATTCAGTGAACTACTGCTAAAACCGCTCATCAGCCTATTTCCTCACGAAAACGCTGCAGTGCTCCTATAAATACCAGTATCCACCTCGGTCGGGCTTTCCTGATATTTATCTCATGAGTGTCCAGGGTAGGGCAAACATCAAGCACGTTTTTAGATATACAGTAATCCGATCAAATATCGCGCTTCTCCCGCTTACGCTAAGGCTCCTCCTTAGCGCATGCATGTGGCGCAGCAAACTAAATCTATTTCGTTGGTTGGTTTGACGGATCTACCCAATCTCATCTCGTCTCCCAATAATAACACCAGCCTTGAATGGACTCAGATGCTGTAATCTCTTCGGCATGTTATTTTGTGCCGCAGTTTACCTGTGCCCACAGAAGGGGACTCTTCCGTGATCGATGATGTCGGAGGTATGCATTACAGCGCTGGAGGTCACTCCATGTCCACAGTGATGATGCTGTGCATTCAATACGAGATTCCCATTATTAGGACCCTCAAGCTCATGATAACATAAAGGTACCAATTTCGCTCTTCGCTGTCAACTACTTTCAAATGGCTGAAGCTTCACTCAACAGTACTTTTGGCGCGTACCTCATTGGTGTCATCGCATCTTCATGGTTCGTTAACGCCGGGATGCATTCATCTAGATTCTGATTGCCTCTTTTATCTAGCTTATTTGGCGTCACCTGCACTCAAACCTGGTATTATTTCACTCGTTATTCTGATGGTTTCGTCCTCAAGGCATTGGTAAGCATTAAAATAATTCCTCTCAGGCAACTGATATGAGAGACTCACAGGTTGGCGCGATCTGGTATTCATCGCCAACAATCAAGTACTACTCGACTCTCACATATTTGCATAGGGTTTTGGAAGTTTTGCATGTGGCTTTCGCTAGCCATGCTATTTACTATTTTGTCATACTACATTATGGGGATCCAGCAGCTCTGGCCGAAACGGTTTGGTAAGTACCACATTTTTAGGGAAAACAAGACTCAAATACATGCTAGGTCGGCATCTGTGAGTTTTCTCCATCTGTCTGCATGAGCTCTTATCTATATATGCCAACCAGCTCAATATCGGCATAACGGTATGTGATTTAGGACTTTCCGAATCTTCTTCGAGTTGCCTTTAACGAGGATGATCGTAGGGCATTACTGCTTTGCTTGTCTACCTATTTTATGCCCGACGGATATATTATTGTTCCCACAATTCTCTTTCTTCCAGTTACCGCCTTCTTATCTATTTATGCAGTATCAAATCACAATGTGCCACTAGTGGCAGCCGTCGTAAGTATCCTATGCTTCCCCGTTTTTCGGCGACACTCACCTTGGAATCAGGTCATCCTTTCTATCACTCGCTCGGGTGAGTGTCGCATACTCTTTTCCTACCCCCCGGGCCATAACATAGCCCTGTCTAGGAACCAGCATAAGTACGTATTTAAGCATCTCGTATGAAAGATGTTAATCATTTTGGTTTTTTAGGCGTTACCATCTATAGGTCAGGGTTGACAGTGCTTCTCAGGCGTCTCTGTCTCATCGTTGTTTTCAGTTTATATCTGAAGTACTTCGTTCTGTTTGAACGTCACAGTATGACGGTAAGCATCCATCCCCTTCGTCTTGGTTGATATTTCTCTCTGTTTTGCAGAGCCTCGTCAGAGCTTCCTTGACTGTCCATGTGGTGACGGATCTCCTGGTCGCCATATCACTTTGCTATTATCTACACAATAGTCGCACGGGAATTAGACGGTACGAGAGTCCACAGTGCCGCTCGTCCAAACTGATTGAAAGAAAAATGTCACCAGCACTGACACCATAATTAATAGACTCATGGTCTATGCGGTTCATAATGGTCTTATAACATCGTAGGAGCATGCCTGATTCTTATGCTATCGTCCAGTTAATGAATTCTTCTCCAGGATTGCGGATATCTTCGTCATTGCCTTCGTGGGTACTCTACATTCCGCTTATTATCATGCACTGACCTTGAAGCTTCTCAGAACACCGCTTACCCTAGCAATCTTGTATATCTGTCTGTCTATCAGATCGTTGCGAACTGTATGTGAGGTTTATATATTCCGTATGTTCGAGCTAACATTTATGCCATCCCCAGTATATTCAAATTCCTTCCTCGCTACGTTCGTTTCGTGATTATCTGCATAATCATCTGTCCTTACGATCTCACTTCAGGTTGAACGCCCGTCGACCTACTGGATCAGTCGATAATAATCTTTCAACCGACGTCAACACGCTGAGTCTCTCCACCTTTGGTGCCCATGGTCAGCCTTTTGCCGCTGCTGCGAGGACCAACACAAACAAGGTACTGCGCTCCCGCTTCTTTTCTGACCTCACGCCGATTTGTGATCGAAAAATGTTAGCGGCATGTTGATATCAATATTACATCCACTGTGGACACCACAAGAGACACGGACAGGAACACACCTGTAGGTACTTGCATAGTGACCTTGCCCATCGACCTTGCTCATTCGAAGCACAGACTGATCCTGGTCCCAAAGTCGTAAGCATCTGAAGAAAGAAGAAATGGAAGTGTACTATGTGTTTGTTTTCATCCGCTACTGCCTCTGTCTTATTTTTGCTTGTTTAAATATATATTATTGCTGCCACCTGCGTTTACGATAGGAAGGGGCACGTCCTGACTTTGATGCAAAGGTTCGCACTCTTCAATCGGTTTTTGGGCATTTTAGTTAAGGAGGAACAGCCTAAGGCTGGCAGATACACATAGTTTATATTTGTATGAGGACGAACGTCTGCAAGTTTTGCAGAGGAAACTTCACCAAGTAACAGGACTCCTTCTCGGTCCTCAGGAAAGACCGATTTCTTCATAACAATTCGTCATTGCTCCGGATGCTCGTACCAATAGTGTCGGATATTTGACGTTAACATGTATACCGACGGAATATACAGGACAATCTACAGCTGGGCAACATTCAACTATAGCCTGTGCAATGGAATATGGGTAGCTATAATAGTCCATAATGCGTCTGCCGTCCGTTTCGGTGCTTCCTGTAATACCTGTTCGCAATGAGTAGCCTGCTCGCCATGCTCACGATTCCTAAGAGACCCACCCAGTGTCCCGTTCCAGGAACTCGGGTTATAGAAGTAAAAGTCCTTCCTTCACTGGCATCAATAATTGAATCCTGAATTTTGCGTGACCTAAAGACGGCGTGAGTGATGTCGTTGACAAGCAAATCTTTATACACACATAAGATCGTTCCTGGCACCGCAGACAAGATGAATCGGTACAACGCCACAGATCGTGTTCAAATTCCAAAGCGCTGTGAATGAAGTTTTGGCGTCTTTTGAGTATGCGGCATTTTCATCCACCCATGTGACGCTCAGGATGATTCCATCGGTCTTGTCAAAATAGAACGCTGTCG
This sequence comes from Desarmillaria tabescens, assembly GCF_030435595.1. Classification (NCBI taxonomy): domain Eukaryota; kingdom Fungi; phylum Basidiomycota; class Agaricomycetes; order Agaricales; family Physalacriaceae; genus Desarmillaria; species Desarmillaria tabescens. Next base: position 23,287 of record NW_026848646.1, on the reverse strand, counting down.
GTAATGGACGTAGACCATGGTTCTGGAAAACGATGAGTGGAGCTGAAAGGTAAATTGACGGTCAGATACTCACTACGTAGATATCCAGGTCCTCCGGGTCCTAACCTTTCCAGGGAAAACGCTTACCAAGCCAAGCCCTAGCAGCCTCGCGGCTAGGCCAAATATCGTGACAGTTGTTGACGACGGCAAACGCCTTGAACATTGCGGTATGATGGGCTTCAGCGGACGGATGATGAATCGGCGTCTCGACGAGGACAAGACTATCAAACATGACGTTGCTGGGAGGATTGGAAAACACCAACGCCATCACACTGTCAACGGGTCATTTAGATAATAGTCACGGCTCAAGGTGATAGTCTTTACCAAGCCACAGTTCCTGCAGAATGACCGATAAGAATGAATCTGTTCTTTCGACTATACTCCGGGTTGGAGTCTCCTAGAAGATCACGGCGAAGAATGACCAAGGCCTCAGTGTAGTCGTAGATAGCTTCGGCGGTGATTAGTAACAACACAAGGATGCTTGTGAAGGGGCTTACACAATACCCCACGACGTTCTACGAGAACCTTCTCGTTGAGGATAGCCGCTTCTCAATGATTCCGGCAGTCTACTGTCCAAGCTTCGCGAATAGTATTTTGTGTGTCGAGCTTGAACAGATGGTTTATAGTGGGTTCCCACTGCTCTTTGTCTGCATATCTGTCAGGTTGAGATCGCAGCAAGTGGACTACACTACTCACGAAATCCTACTCCGTGCGCAAAAATGAGCACGCATCCCGATTGACTCGGAGTCTTCTGCAGAGATGGACTAGCCTTGGTGTAGCGCTTCAGAGTTTCCCAGAGTGGAACACCAATCGTGTTTGTCTGGAGAGTAAAACTAGTTACAAAAAGGTCGCTTGAAGCCATGTCCGAAGAGTAGGTAGGCTCAGGCTGATGGAGGGTGTCCTTTTTGGAGGCACTTGTAGGGGGGAGCTTCTGAGAGTCATCATCACATCCCTGATGTTCCGGTTAACTGGAAAGGAATGTCCATGAAGATTTAATCAAACCTTGTGCCAGCGAGCTGAAGTTAAGTGCTGTCGGTAATTGCCGGTGATCGATGACCAAAAGCCGTATCGGACCTCGCCCGGTTATCTATTTATTTTCCCAAATCCTCCCTCTTTGATCACACAGAATGAAACTTGTGAGCAAACAAGTTGACTCGGTGATCGGCAAGCTGGCATGTGAATCAAGCTATTCCTGGCATAAGGAGTACGTACTCATCGTGGTGGCTTCAATGGATTCCGTATCGCCCAATATCTCCGTGGAACTTATTTAGCGCCGTACGTTTATGGTATCTATCAGTCTACTTAGAACCCACTTTGCTTCTTTATCCAAGTCTCGCCTGTAGAATCCACTTTCCCCAACATGGACGAAGTCACAACCTACCTAGCTGTCTTTGCTATGCTCTATGTCTTGTGGTGCTACACTACAGCACCTCGATATCCACCTGGTCCTTATCGCTGGCCAATAATTGGAAATGCCTTTCATATTCCTACCGAAACACCCTGGCGCCAGTTTGCAGAGTGGGGGAAACAATACGGTTTGGTTCATCCTTGTTTCAAGACGAAGTACTCAAGCATCCGTAGGCGACGTGATCTATCTTCGTGTTTTTGGCCGCTCTATCCTAGTACTCAACTCTTTGGAAGCCATCACAGACTTGTGTGAACAGAGATCTAGTATTTACTCGGACAAAAGTCGGAGGGTCATGGGCGAAATGTAAGTCAAACTTTAGGGCGAATCTTCATGCCTACTCTAATCCTCCGATAGGAGTGGCTTTGGGCGTATTTTAGCCTCGAGACTCAACGACGACGATGTCAGGGAGACCAGGAAGCTTCTGAACAGCGAGTTCGGACCTCGGGCAGTTAAAAGACACTCTGGTATCTTAGAAGACAATGCGCGCCGCCTTTGTCGATCGAATATTGATCACCCAGAAGCATTTCGGAATAATATACGAAGGTGCTTTATTTAGCGCGAAAATCAGGCTGACAACTCACGTCCATCTAGAATGGCTGTCGCAAACATCATGCGCATAGCGTACGGCTATGTTGTCGCTGACGACGTGGAAGCAGACGAGTTGGTTATCCTAGCCACTCAGGTAATGCGTGACGTCAGCGCAGCATTAGCCCCCAACAAGTATTTTGTCAATGCAATTCCACTCCGTGAGCATGACCAAACAGTAGCAATTTCTCAATCATTCTGATTTGTTTCTCCTCCTACAGTGAGGTACATACCGGCCTTCATGCCTGGCGCTTCCTTCAAGAGAAAAGCTGCAAAATCTCGGGAAACATTCGATCTTTTCTTGAGGAAACCTTTTGAAGTTGTATTGAATCAAGTAGTAAGTCGTCAGCTGTCACGGGCTACGCTTATTGACAGGTGGCGGTAGAAATCTGGAACTGCCCTGCCTTCACTTTTAGCCAATGCCCTTGAGAAAAACGGCCTCGAAAACAGTATGTCCGACACTACTTATCTAAACCGTCTGAAAGACGCCGGAGCGGAAGTCTACGGTGGTATGTCGCCCTGTCGCTGTTGTGTAGATCAAATATTGAGTACTGGTATTTCGAAGCGGGAACTGATACAGTACGTAACCCTTTTATTCATACGATCTTCCGTGATAAACGCAATAATATGTGCAGAACGTCAGCCTCATCACGTCTTTTTACTTGGCAATGGTCCTTTATCCAGATGTTCAACGACGGGCGCAGGAAGAGATATCAGCAGTCATCGGAGACGAGCGGCTACCCTAAACTATCAGATCGCGAATCTTTACCATACGTGTATGCTCTTGTTCAAGAAATATTCCGCTGGAATCCGTCAGTTCCCTCCGGTATGTTCTTGTAACTTGCGTTCATGACCCCTCTTCACCATAACTCTTGCCACAGTGACTCGCGCCATTTTGGCACCGGACGTCTACCACGGATTCGATATTCCTGCTGGCACTATGGTCGTTGCAAATGCTTGGTTAGTTTACTGTGATCATCTGTTTCCCATCATTTAACGATGTATTCCATAATGTCTTCTAGGGCTATCACGCGAAACGAAAGCCTATTTCCTGATCCTGAAACGTTCAATCCAGAGCGTCATTTGAATCGGGACAAGGAGGTTGAAATTCCCGAACCGACGAGTCTGGCTTTTGGTTTTGGCCGCAGATCTTGCCCCGGGTCCTACCTTGCAGTCGATACTGTATGGACAGCTGTCGCAATGACATTGGCAACTTGCACCATTTCCCCTGAGCTTGACGCTGAAGGAAAAACCATCCTTCCCGAAGTCAGATATACGAGTGGAGCCTTCAGGTCAGTGTCTTTTATTATAACTCATGACATCGGCTGAGACAGCTTGCAGCCATCCGTATCCGTTCAGTTGTCGAATTCACCGCCGTTCCGAAAGTGTCTCTGAGCTACTAGATCTCTAATGAACGTCGCTTTTAGTGCTAACATGGGTTCCGAAACGGAGTCTACACTTGTAAATACTAATTATCAAAGCAACCGCTATTTCTGAATGCTATAGATTCGTATAACATGGTATTCTTAGCCTAAACAGGAGCATCGAGCAGAAGAGACTGGACAGCTTAAATGACCCAAGGTCGAACAACGATCGATACCAACACCACCACCACCACAAAACAATTGTTGCTCTTGCGAAATAGTAAGTCCACTTGGTGCTACTTTACGATGTTCAGTGTTAATGAAAATGCAGAGAAGAGAAATGACATCAGCGTTTCAAACGTCAATACTGATCTACTGCTACCAGGTGTTAGTCAAAGGGAGAACTTTCTGACGAATAAGCCCGCCATCGTCTTGGCTAGATCTTGGTTTCTGGACCTTGGCTTCGAGGGCGCTATTACTAGTCTCCCTATGACATCGCGTAAAGATCAGGAATTCCTGACAGGATAACCGAAGGTTTGCGGTAGTCCTTTTAAACAAGACTGGCGCCACGTCACATGTCTTGAGAACCTTTGATATCCATTTCTCGACGCATGATTCTGATACTTATCAGAGCTATCATCAAAAGGCAGGAGGACGTTTCCATCACCATACAGCAGGCTGAGTTGAAGAGCTAAATTTGGAACGTAGCGAATGGCATTGCATCGAAATGAGACCTCTTACGAGAGTGTATTTAACGGTATGGCACTTAAGAAAGAGCAACTGGCATCTATTATTATTAGGTTCCCACACGGGCGCCGGTGCAAGGGATCATCTAGCCACTGGGCTACTTGTATATTCGCCGTTAAGAGGAATGACTTCGAAAACGACGTCAATCTGCAGTGAGGATTGAGCCAGTAGTTGCTGGGGGAGTTTCTTGACGAGTCGATTTTGGAGGATAGCACCCCTTATGATTACGCCCCATATCTACGTACGCGTCAGTCATGTATTATACAAATAATTGTGACTTATTTGTGCAAATACCGTCACGAATGAGAAGAAGGCCAGAGCCAAGGCATCAGAGGATATAGACAACGGCGCAAGGACTGGGAAGTAGAGGCTCGAAAATTTAGCGCCATAACCTGCCCCAGTGATAATTTCGAAGCCGATGACAGTTCCGACAGCAGTTGTACTGCTGGTAGAACCAAGACCCATTCCAATAATTCCTGTAATCTAGCCAAGGGAAATTTGCGGACGATACCGTTGGGTTACTGAGATACCATCGGTGACAGCAAATGGTGGGGCAGAAAAGGAGAGTCCGAACACTTGAACGCCTGATTTGATGTGCGGCGTAGGCAAACTTGGATAGCTAATACCGATGGTATGTCCGAGTCTCCGTATCCGCTGCGGTACCCTAGTCTGTGATCGGCTAACTTGAGGATGAATGGTTCCCGCCGACAAGAATCTTAATCAAGGAAGGACATGACGTGCCATGGGAAGTGGTGTTGGATGTAGCCGCCCATTGCTAGGACGTCGTGGTCGCGTTCCAAGGGAGGCCACGTGGAAACTGGTGGATTGAAGCTGACTGAAGATGCGAGACAACTCTGACCATTACCACCATTATCTGTTAACGGAACCTCAAGCTCGAGCTCAAGCCGCTACTTCAATGTCTATTCCTTTCGTCAAAACTATATACAAGGTTGTGGAGAGTATTGCTCCTCTCCGGCTAGAAATGGAACAATGTAAGCCCTTTGATTTCGATTTGTTCTCGCGTTCATGTCGGTTTTTACGGTAAGATCCTTCGAAAGGATATACAACTCTTTTACAGCGTCGCCATAGTATAAACTAAAAGGCAGTAATCGCGTCTTACTCATCATCGAGTACGTCCTTGACCTCTGTAACTCTGTCTTCGTGTTCATTTCTCAACTCTCTCCAGCCTTACTGCGTCAGTCATCGAAGAATCCATTACCCTCAAAGCACCGGCCATCGTCTCCTGCCATCCACCAATATTCAAGCCTCTTCAATCACTAAGCCTCTTCAATCCTTTGCAAGCGTCGCTTCTCCGCTGTGCAGCTGAAGGCATTTCGGTGTTCCCGCCACATTCATCATTGGACTCAGTCTGGGGAGGCCTGAATGACTGGCTTGTCAAAGGGTTTGGTATCGGTGAGATCAGCGCTTTGGTGGACGAGAAACTCGATGTGAATGGGACGAGCGAGGATGCGGAAGGGCGTTTGGTGATTCTAGACGAGCCAGTGTCTGTGAAGGAGCTCGTGGGTCGGGTGAAGCGGCAGCTTGGGCTATTACGGGGTAAGAGATCTTTTGTCACTTCGTGGCTTAGTGGTCGTTCTCGTTGGCTAATGCATGCTCTCAGTTCAAGTAGCCTGCCCTTCTGCCGTGCTAAGCAACATCCAGACAGTGGCGATATGCGCTGGGTCAGGAGGATCTATGCTGGTTGGACGTGGTGCTGACGTTTATTTCACCGGGGAGATGTCGCATGTTTGTGTTCTTTTATATTTTAGTTACTTCCGGCGTACTGAAATTTCGACGACAGGACGAAGCATTAGCATCAGTCGCGCGATATCAATGATAAAGACACCGTTGCAATTCTTTTGTTTTAGGCAGTCACGAATACGGACTAGGTTACCCTCCTGTACTGGCGGAGCGGCTTCGTAAGGAGATTCAAGTCGAAGACCTTGACGTCTGTTAGTGAAGAGGACGCGCATCCGTCGACATCCGTATGATCTTGAACTTCGGGACGCCGAAAGAGGTGGAATTATGGCGAAAATGAAAGAAGACATCTTTGTGCCAATGTCGCTGTTTCAATCAGAATCAACGCACACCCATCTAGACCAAGAATTTCCTGCCAGGATTTGTCTACATCCTTATCGAGGCGTCGAGCTGTGCTAGCAGAGAGGTGCGTTGCATAACATAGTCGTCTAACGATACAAACTTATTTTCCGTACTCCAGCAACCATTGTCTACCTTTCGAATCTCTTCCTGCTAAGAACATCAGGCCTTTCGTAACGGCAGCGGCAGCCTGTCAGGACACTTGCTTATCATCGTCACCATGGCACGGACCTGGACATACTTCGGACGCACAATTTCCGGCTCGCGTCAAGGAATCAATGTTCGACCTCGTACATGGACGTGACGGCGTCAACTATGGTACCTTGGAGGTTTCGTTTCCGCTTTCAGATCCAGAACGACGACAGTACAGAGTTGATATCGGGCAACTTTCAGCCTTCCTAACGCGTACACGGCATTTCCGTCCCCATCATGTTCTCCCCAGAGAAACTCAAGCCGGCACTCCGTTCTCGGCTGAGACCATTCTGGAGACTTTTCGTCAAATATCATCATGCGCGGTCGATGGTTATGCCAACCTTTGAATGGGAGGAGAGGTTACCGAAGGGGCATGTTTGGGAAGAAGAGTTCGGATACAGCTTGTGCTGGGGTGAGGAGAATTATCCATCGCTGTCCGTCTAGCTGAGCGGCCGTCATCTCGGCCAGAAGACGTGATTCTTCGTTCCTTCATCACCCTATACAGTCGTCGGGTTGTATCAGTAACCAAATTTACGCCTTTAGTTCACGACGGTCATGGTTCACGAGTGGAATACGGCTAGTCATACCAAGATCTACGGATCTGTTCTTCATTGAAGGCGGACCATGGTGGAAACGAACGCCGTATTCCCTATCTCATCCTCCTCTTCTATGCAGCACCGTCGCAATTCTACCGCAAAAATCTTCTTAACCAGAATTCATCCAGGCAGGCAGTAGAGATGTAGCGCAACATTTCGACGGTGTACATGAAAAATCATCTGCGAGTCATTTTGAGTATCGTCAACGCAAATTCACAGCTAAAACCTATTGTAATTGGACATTATATTTTTTCCATTGATAACCTTCATCCTGAGCACCTGCCTTTCCAGTGGGTCAAGAATGGGCACCAAGGCAAGTCTCGAAGTATACCAGAATCGAACATGGATGGAGAGGTAGTTGGAAAAGCCTACGCACCGACCTATCGAGCCGAGTTCGGCAATCGGTCCGGAGGCAGCCACTGAACCACCATCACCATCACTGCGTTAGATCTTGAGCTCAACAATTAGCCACCTACTCCCATTTATGAAAGAGTAGGTGCTATTATGACCGTCAATATGCGCGGTATATCATCCTCGCTAGAACATCTGGTGTCGTGTTGGGGAGAGCGATACCTAACAAAACGAGTGCCGGTCGCTCTCAAGCTATCTGTAAAACCTCACATGTGAATGAACACTGCTCAAGTGAGCTCCATATCCTTCACTGATGTCAAATGCATCTAGATAGATGTAAATGCGAGCTGATCCCATTTGTATCACCTTCAACATCACCATGGTCTGTATACCTACTACTGCTGCCGCAGCCAAAATAAAGGATGGCTCGGGGATGGCATCGAATTCGAAAACACAGCTAACTAGGAGAATTACAACAAGATTCGGTTCATGGGTATCATCGGCCGGGCTATCCAAAAGAGGATGGCTATCATTTTTACGAGACTCGAGGAGAATGCCGGTACTATGCTGTCGTCAAGCACTTGCGTGGACGATGTGGAAGACTAACAATTCTGGTAGGGGTTGACTCAAGTCTTGCAATCGGCGTCGGGTACTTATTCTGATGATCCAGGCTTACCCAAGAAAATTTGTAGGCGACATCGCCTTGCTACACCAGGGGCATCTGAATGATGGTTGCATATATCATCACTGCCATGCTCCTGTGCAATCCATACCGTTCTCACGCGTCGTTTATTGGTGCCGTGAAGGTATATAACGTTGTGCGTATACAGTGTTGCACTCGTCTCGTTCCCATTGTCATGTCCGGTATTGACTCATGTCTCAAAATCGCCAAGTTGACCGCTGCAGCAGGCGAGATGGCACCATTTCCCTTTGTCAAAGGTGCTGCCCAATGTGTGATTCTCGTTCTCGAGGTCATCGAAGTATGTTTTCGTTTCTTCCCTGATCTCTCCACACTAACAAAATCTACAGAGGGCCTCGAAGAATAAAGAGGATATGCAAGAATTGGCTGAAAGTATCGTCGCTATACTGGTCGTCGTAAGGGACACCGTCATCGAACATGGTCCGACTAGCGCTACATGTTTTCAGACAATATGCGTGGAGTATCAGACGTAAGTTGACCCACATTGTCTATCTGTACTTCCTTACGCAATCGATACACAGGTGCCTGGTTGATCTTCTTTCCAAGCTGAACAGCGAACGCAGATCTCCACGGGGAATCCGGCAATACTTGAGAGCCACGAAGATCTCGGATGACATCGGTGCTTACAGACAACGAGTACAGATGGCTAAGGAAGACTTCCTGGTAGGTGACTGGCTTTTGACCGTATCACTCACTCTTTGATGGGCGGCAGGTCCGTACAATGACTATGACACGACTAGCTCTCTCCGATGTCCAGGATGAAATTACCGACGAGATTCGGCACTCTCGCCGGTTCTGTGGAGGCGTCAGAGAGGAACATCACATTCAGCTATCAAGGACAATATCGAAGAAATGCGCACCTGGGGTACTCGGCAGAACGAAAACATGGAAAATCTCTCGACAAGATTACTAAATGCCTCTCAACAACGGGGTCTTTATAAAGGGGTGGTATGCAACTTCCAATCATCCGCCCTTGTTATCTCAACCTTTGCAGGTTCGGGATATCATTCCAGGCGATATATACGTAATTAAGCCAGCGACCCTTTCATTCAGAAGCTGTCGTGCTATTGGATATAAGGACAGCTATTGCACCGTCGAGAACAGCAATACACTGAAGATCATTCGTGAATATCAAGCTCTTGGTGATGACAAAGAGGACGCAATTGAAGTGAGTTCGGAATGTTACCCTGTGTCGTCGGCGATGCCCACATGCACTGCACCTAGCAACTCTATCAAGCCCTTGACGTCTTCGTGAAACAAAAGTTCGCTTTCCGTGTCTCTGTAGCTGACTAAAACCCACCTTGTGACTGTTTCGACAGTAGGCACCCAAACATTGCGCAAATCTTCGGTGTATGCAGGTCGTCTAATCTTCCGGCGATCATATTTCATGGTGAAGATTTTGCTCCTTCCCTCTATCTTCCGCCACAGCTAACTGCCGCGAGTAGGCACAACCCGAGTCCCTTTTAAACAGTATCTGTATAACTTGACTGCGAAGCGGTTTGTACAATTCTATCCTGAATTGGTAAAGGGTACTCTCTGTGTCCTAGGTAAAGCAGCTAACCTTACGGGTGTATGCAGTATCAAGATTTACAGGTATGTCCGGCAGGAGCCCCCTAGGCTACCGCTCACATTCTTACAGTCGGTCTCGGAGGTTTTGGCACGTAATAGCCCATCTCCCCGATCTGTATGTTTCATGAATGTCAGTACTTTTGTGAATGTTTTCCTTGGGTGCTAATCGTTTTGAAGGACGAGAATCAACCCTATGTCAATGAGCATGGCAAAATTGTATTTGGGGACCTATCCTATGACCGTTACATACTGGGGTTTTCAGGCTGGATTTGTCCGTTCAAATGCAGGAAAATCGCATCCGCCTTATGTACGGTTTGAGCCAATCAACCGTACCGCTTCACAGTCAAATCAGGCAGATGGATGACCTCGTCAAGTTCGCGGAAGGGAGAATTACGAAATCATTACGATGCTATTAGCGTTTCTCATCTGCGAAGTGCTATTCGGAATCCATTCCCACTCCGGAACCACAACGCTCCCTTGTATCTTCCTGGCAGTGTAGTAACTAATCCGCCATACACTCCGCGAAAACCCTCGAGACCAGACTCACCCCGAACCCAGAGTACTTTGGTCGGGAGAGTCCGGCCCTGGCCGCATGAGTGGGAGTGGGGACGTGCACTTGAAAAAATGGGATTGGGAAGGAAGTCACTATTCTATCGTTGGACAAGGTTTGTCATTCAGTCGACCTTTTTCGATCCTACTAATTGTTTACTACCAGCGGGTTGGTGTCCGTCGGGCCTTCCTTTTTCGATGGGTCCCAGTATGATATTGAGATTCACGTGCGTTCGAGAGCTGAGATTGTGCAATCGTGGATCGCGCAGGGCTTCCAAGTTATACTCATGTTTTCGCTCCAGGGGCTATGGAGATAATGCTGAAGTATATATCCAGGAAGGTGAGCATCTGCTTCAGCTTGAAACAACTGCTGACTGGCGTACACCCCTAGATATATACTTTACTGTTGACATCGACCTAAAGGACAAGTACGGTCGCTGTCATCTCTGCAACTTGACGAAAGATCGTCATGCGCTCCTCGTTGTCGATAACTGCCCCCGTTATCGATTATCAGACCAACACGATCGAATCCTTGCCATTCGTCTCTTATTTCCGAGCCTGCGACGTGGATCGTTGGAGGAAGAAGGGATTTTTACTGTCCAGGCTCACATGCGGCAGGCAAAATGGTGGTGGGCAGTGGCTGAAAACAGTGCTTTTTAACCATACCCGAGTTGAATGCCGAGTATGGATTCGATCCCGCGCGCGGGGGTGCTGATGTATGCGAGTATTTTGGATGGTTTACTTCTTGAGATCCTCGACTCTTCTACGGGAGGTGGGTAGACTTTTGTACGCAGCGCGTATCTTGCTAAAGGACATGCAACAGAATGGACGTTAGATGGTACTGTATCCGAGAAGTCCTCGCGACCTGCGTCGGTCATATCGGACAAGAGGGGTCAGATATTGAATGAAGAGCACAACTCTGCACCGCGTGGTACGGACGTCGTCACGAGAAGTACCGAAGCAGCACAAGCTGGCAAGGCCCCGACCAAGATGGAGATCGTTTTCCGCTGTGCAGTATGATATCAGTACACGGACGGTCATCATCATATTCATCGCTATTGGTATTCAATTTGTTCTTCTATCGTCCTTTCAGAACCACTTGTAGAATAGATCAATAAGAACATACCTTCCATCATGATTATTTGCGGAACTAGTGCTTTGGGCTGTAAAGAGTTCGTCATGTCATCATTCTCTTCGAGGGACAATTAAAGCCAGCGCAATATCGAATGCTGATTATCCAATTGTTTCAAGCCGTAGGATGGGTTTAGTACAAGCGAACCAGGGTGGTCACCGGGGAAATAGTATTGATGTAGCTGACGTTGGGGTCTGCATATACTGCATGATGATGATGATGCGCCCAGCGGACTTCTAAGTACGTCAGCGCCGCCGGTCGTCTCGTTCTAATTACAGTGCCGACGAGGCACGGTCTTTCATGAAAACGGCGCCACTTCTTCGACGCCTCGTGGGTACACCCTCCTTCTGTTCTCGCTGTGCTCGCGTGCCGACTCTCAATTTGATTGCACACTTACTTATATGCAGCCTCGCGTAGAAGAAAATCTTGCTGTATTGGATTGTGCTTCCTGCGTGAAGCCCTGTTAATTTAACGAGAAGGAACAAGAACAAGAGAAAGTCCTTACCTAGTATAATGTCCTACGTAACTCGTTGCTTGACCATGCCTGGTCATAAACTAACCATCAGTGTAGAATAAGGCAGCGGATGAAGGCATCTTACCTCATCTCCTCTCACCGTGTGATCAAGGAAGCTTATACGAGCCCTAAGTTAGTAACCAAAGGAAAGCAGAAGGTTAGCACACATACTGTATACTGTAGCGGCCCCTGATGTGGTCATTAGCCCCTCCTGCCTCCTGAACGATCCCAAACACCGTTGCTCTACCTTTCAGAGATCAAAGGGATTACCGAGCATCCCAACGTGAGCCGTGAATATTGCACGTCGAATTCGGGCCCTATCGATCGTCAATCACCCCATTAATTCCGTCGTTCTGGCAAAACGACGTGAGCGAGAGCATCGCGATCAGGACGGTTGCGTACCATCGGGTACGCTACAGGTTTTGTGCGTATTGACAATGGCGCTGTCGACAGTGAGCCTGAGAAATTTTTGAGAAAAAGATAAATGCATCAAAATTTAGTGCACGCACCTCTAGGCCTCATGTACCCGCTGAATCATTGAAGATTTCGTGCTCAAATGGGATAAATGTCATGAGCAAAGGAATGGTGGTTTCAACGATGAGGTCTAACCTTGATTGGCTTCCCCATCTCAGTGCAGTCGTGTGCGTGCGCGTCGTTGGCATGACTGTTCTAGAGAAAACGGCTTTAAAATTGGGGCATAAGCCACGGAAAAGAGATAGAAGGACATTGGTCTCACCTTTGAGCTCAACGGAAAAATGCTGCACCCCCAAATCATGCTTATCAGCCTTCCTTATCGATGGTGCATAGACGCGCTATCTTAACAAATTGCAGGAGCGACAGGGAAAGGAGGGGCAGGGGGCATACACTTGATCATATGAGAGGGAGGTGTTGTTGGCGTATCGGAGAGGGAGAGATGTATTGTGACAATGCTGAGGAATGTCGAGAGGTGAGCGAGGCGAGAATAAATGACATATGTATTCCACGCACCTTGGCCACCGTGTTTCCATCCAAAAAATTTACATCAAAACTTGAGATCCTCTACTGCAAAGCTCTGCAGTAAATCTTAGTGTAGTAAAATAACCATGCTTACCTTTACGAACTCGCTCTGCTCGACGCAACGGAAGCGCATACCCACGCTGTCGAGAGTGGGATTGTTGCTGATGGAGGGAAGTCTTCAGGCGAAGGAATAAAAAAGATCAAAAAAAAAAAGCAGCAGAAATTGAGCTCTCCATATTCGAGCTCGGCGAGAAGATGGTGGCCAAGCACAAAAATCGTTTATCGTCAAAACCTGCTCGGTCCCAAAACGAGTAGGTTTTAGGGTCACGAGACCAGACGCGTCAAAGACGCGAGGCGGGAAACTTGCCGTATGAGGCGACGAGTGTAGCAATCTCGGCGGTATACACAGCGTGTAGCTGTCTCTGGCATACTATATCGGAAAACGAGAGAAGAGAAGGGAAAAAATGAAGAGGGGATGGATGAAGGTTTGTGCTCAGAGGTTCAAAGGAGTCGGGTCGTTTCAAATGCTTACATGCCATAATTTTGAAAGAATAGTCCCTTGGCTTGAATGAAAGGTGGTGTATTGCTCGGCCCTGTTGAAAGAAACCTAGTAGTGAAGCACGGTCAGCTATGAATACAGGGGTCTAAAGAAGGGTGTGCTGCCACGGACATTCTATTCTCACCTTCACTAGCATTACCTCCTACCCTTCTTCATCCAGAGACCATGCCTATACTAGTGTAACAGCGTCGCAGAGAACGGTGCTCAGTTAGCATCATCGTCGCAAGATGGGTGTTGATGGCCAACTTCGGATACAGCCGAGTCGTTCATTTCCTGCCCCCACCGCCACTGACGAGTCTTTCTTCCCGCCTATCAACGATCTCCAGGACTCATCGAGACGATTATAACCTCCTTTATTGGCGCTATGTAGGTGTTGTTTTTGCAGCTGTTTGAGGCGCTGCTTACCGCCCATTTAGCCGACATTTCCATCCCCCAAAAGTTCCAAGTTCAAGACCACGATATCGAAAAATCTGCAAATCTCGCTGACAAGGGCTTTAGTGTTGTATTAATGCGGCTTGGTCTATGGGCGTAGAGAAAGGTATCAATGGTGTCCTGACACGAATTCAACATATGTTCCCTTAGTGAGCAGTATGTTTATCCTAACCTTCGTTCCGCAGCCACAATCTTCCATGCCTATGCATACGTCTGCCAACATCGCCTGGACTTACAACCGTATAACCGATCAGCGCCAGCCTACTAACAACGATGGAGTTGCCCATGAGCAGAAGGACCAAATTTTTCCTTTGCGATGGCGTGTCGTGGTCTGCGAGCGGCGCGAAGGGCAGGATGTACTTGTCGTACTCGATGACGACGAGAAGCGAATTGTATCAGAGCGGGGAAGGGGTGGATGGATGGGAGGAGATCTGGAAGCATGCAAGAGAGCAAAAGAGAGCAGTTCATTCGCTCCTCGCTGACATCCAGAGTGCTCACTTCCCCCGCAGATCTTGATCACCCTGATATGAACGATATATTTCCCTCGAAAGACAGTTTTGGGTGCACCATCGGATATTGCCGCTTTCTGCGTCCTTGTCTCGCTAAGGACGTTGACGTAGGCTTCTGTGCCCTCAAGAACCAGGTTTACTCTGAGACCATGTTTCGGCGTACGGGATGTGGGTGGCTGGAATAAATGATACGGGGAGACGGTGGAGGATGTGGCCGGGATGGATGGTAAGTCCCAAGATCACTCGACATCCCCGAGCATTCATTTCCTTCCTAGCCCGATCTCGTACCATTTCGGGCGGGATACCCCCCCAACCACGGCCCCACCTTCTCTCAAAATAGCATTAATGCTCTTACACATGTTTCATCGGCCGATGATGAGGTGTCATCGCTCCGTGTGGTCCTCGAATGTTCCCATTGTATACATATTCTTCTATGTTTTTTCACATCGCTAGTACAAGCGTTTAAGGCGACGCACTAAGTACGCACCATCAAAATTCCTGAAACTTAACCGCACCTGTTCTTATCGGGCAGATGGCTCTGCGCGGGTATCATTGTTGTATATTCCAAGGAGAATTGAGTGGAAAACGGGAAAACAGGCTGTGCGTTATCGTCGTGGTTAGACTTCACGGGCCCCGGTCCGAACATACCGAAGCGCGCCTTGTCCTTTCCATGTCACCGTCATCCTCTCCTACTGTTCTGAGATTCAGGCATGGATGCGCGAGGGCCAGTAGATAAGAGTGTCTCGCATTCAAAGAAAACGGCATGATGCTCGACACATTTAGAGGTTGCTTTTGCGTATCGTTGGTCCAGTCGATGCAGCCGCTGTATTCCAGCATGCATCATAATGAATAGTCAACAACGATTGTAGTCCTGGGACAGTCCGGTTAAGAGACCGGCTACAGAGACAGTCTCAGCCATTCAGCATGAAAGTGCCAGAGTGGCAGCTCCTCGAACGTGGAAGGACCCACGTAATCGAGAGAAGAGTGCGAATTGGGGGAATTTATCTTGCAGCAGCTCTCGTGGAGATGTTCTTGTGGACGCAGCGTAGAATATTGGAGCTGATAAATGTTCGAACTTTGAGATCTCACGTCTCCTCTGATCTTCATCTATCCAGTCAGCTAACATAAACCATAGACCCGTAAAATCAACCTACAAAACATGATTCACCGCCTTCCCTTAGAACTCATCTAGGAATAGCGAGCGGTAGTTGATGGTACGTGCAGCATTAGCTGAAGAACTGGGAGCCATACTTCGTCCCGCACATGATAATGCGACGAAGGGGTCTGAAGGAAAGATAAGCTTTGATACTGCAGACGACTGGCTAAAAAATGCACCATTACTTAGCAGCTGTTCATGAACTGTTCTCATGAAGCCACGGCATAAGTGTCTCGCACTAGAATAGTGTCTGTCAATACGAATAGTAGGAGACCGTTTACACAACGCACCAAGAAGGCTCACGAATCCCTTTCTTAGATGTCCTCGACTGTTTCAACCATCGGCAATCTCATATCAGACACAGAAAATTCGTGCTGGACCTTCCCAGCTCATCCTCCTCTTTTAGACGGTATCGTCGCAGTGTGCTGCCAATTTCTTTTGCAACTAGGGTTCGTCCAGGTAGGCAAATAGGAAAGTAGTATGGATTGTCCAACGTAAACTAGTCTGCGAGGCATTGTTGGAGAAGAAGTAGGCTGTCATATTGCAAATATCGTCAACCTGAGCTTACAGGCAAACCTATTGGATACGCACTATTTTCTCTGTAACGGTGCTGCTCGCCCTGGGCTTGAGCCCTCTCCTTGCTCACGGATCAAGTACCGGCACAGTATAACAGCTGATAAGCCAGGCTTCGAAGTATATCCAGAATCGAGCACGAACGGATGCGTAAAAGCTAGTGGAAAGGAAAAGGCCATGTCAGCTGCGGCAATCGGTCCGGATACCGCTTCTGTTTGAACTTTGAACCACCATCACTTGCGCCGTCGATTTCAACCAACTCTGACCATCACCACCATCATCTGTTATGTAACGATACTTCAACCTCAACCTCAAGACGCTACCTTGATGTGTATTCCTTTCGTCAAAACTGTATGCAAGGTTATGGAGAGTATTGCTCCTCTCCGGCTGGCAGAGAAATGGGACAATGTAAGCCCTTTGACTCCGATTTGTTCTCGTGTTCATGTCGTTCAAGGTTGGATTATTACTTGGTAAGGCCCTTGGACGTGACGAACAAGTCTCTTATGACGTCTCCAGAGTCTCCCTCGCATAAACTAAAAGGCAGGAATTGCGTCTTACTCACTATCGAGTCCGTTTTCCCACTCTTGACCTATATCAAGTCTAATTTTCAACATTCTTCAGCCTTAACTAGCTTAATCCGTCAGTCGTCGACGGGTCCATCACGCTCAGCGCGCCAGTCGTCGTCTCGTACCATCCACCGATATTCAAGCCTCTCCAATCACTAACCCTCTGCAAACTTCGCTTCTCCAGTGCGCAGCAGAAGGGATCTCAATCTTCTCGCCACGTTCATCATTGGACTCTGTCTGGGGAGGCTTGAACGACTGGCTTGCCAAAGGGTTTGGTACCGGTAAAGTCAGCGCCTTTATGGGTGAGAAACTCGATGCGAGTGGGACGAGCGAGGGTGCGGAGAGTCGTTTGGTGATCCTGGATGAGCCGGTGTCGGTGAAAGAGCTTGTGGGTAGGGTGAAGCGGTATCTTGGGCTACCACAAGGTGAGAAATCCTTTTACTAATTGGTAATTGTTCTTGGTGGCTGATGTATTCTCTCAGTTCAAGTAGCATATCCTTCCGCCGCACTAAGCGTCATTCGGACGGGGTCGATGCTCGTTGGACGTGAAACAGACGTTTATTTCATTGGGGGATGTCGCATGTTTGTATTTCTTTCATATTCTGGTTCCTGCCAGCGTACTGACATCTCGACGATAGTATCAAGTATGGAAGTAATAGCATCAGTCGCCGCTGGGAAGCATGCCATTTTGTGTAAGTGCTTGCGGTATGAACGATAAAGGCGCTGCTGAAATTCTTTTTATAGGCGGCCACACGAATAGGGAACGCGGTTATCTTTCTGTGCTGGCTGAGCAGCTTCGGAAGGAGATCCAAGCCGAGGACCTTGAAGTCTTTGTCAGCAAAGAGGATGCGCATCCGTGGACATTTGCATGATGTTGGATTTCGGGACGCCGAAAGAGGAGGTGCGTGCTCATGTCTATCCTATGTAAATACAACACTAACGGCATGCTCAGAGTCTACCGCAGTCTGCTCCACAATAACCTGGATTCAAGCTTCAGCGCTTTATGGTCTCTGACGTATAATAAAGCCGAATCACCAGCTTCCTAAGCTTCTGTGGCTTGTCCTCAACCTTTGCCAACGGTCGTGCATAGAGAGGATGGTCCATAGACGGTGTCTTATCAGAGATAACACAACACCTCGACAACACCTCATCTAACATACCTTGAGACGTGTTAATTTCCGGTCCGCTCCTACCATCAGCAAAGTTTATTTTCATCGATATCTTGTTCCCGACATTGTAAACGACTTCTGTCGAACTCTCTGAAAGCATTGTCGCGGAGGGCAAGATCGTCCTCACCTCTGCCGATTCTGGCTACGCGCATACCACGGCATTCAGCGACATGTTCATTCCCTCATGCTCATATGTCGACTACTATCTCTGTTTCATTTTCTTAGAAAAGGAAAAGCTCTTCCTATTCCGCATGGATGACTCCGAGGAATTTATCTCCAACGCCGAATACATATCCTCCCGCTGCCGTTGTATGACTGTACTTCTGTCACGAAAATTACCTAACCTCAGCGGGTCCTTCATGTTCCCTCATCTCTATCTCCGTCGGGTGTCATTCGTCTTCAAAAGCTCGCTGCAGGTGAAACCAATGACCAGAGTAGGTTAACTCCCAATGTCGACGAGCTGGAGATAATCTTTGTCTGCCACAACCAAGACCCGACGCATCATCTTCGACCTCGGCCTCCCACATTTCAACGGAGCGGTACTATCAAGATGTTGTAATTAATTTTATGTTACCCACCGTGCGCAAGCTCACCATCAAACGGGGCCAAGTCTGCTTGCCTATTTATCGATAAGCGGGGTTCGACATCGTGTATGTTCGGCCTTCGCCTTCAACCCCTGATTCAAGAAGAGGACACCCGGATCAAAGCCACTCGTTGTGGTCTCTAGGAATCGACCGGTTCCAGAAGTCGACGTCGAGAACCAGGAGGTGCGACAGGAAGTGTTCAGTCGGTGGTGGTGACGCATTTTGGACAGTTGGATTAAAAGTTAGATCTCCTGGGTTATGGATAACGACCGTGTTATATTCCCAATGTCTGTGATCACGAATCCCAAATCTACCACCACCACTGCGCGACTTCATTCCGTCACACAAGGCTACGGCGCGCTATGATGAAGGAGGGTTATCGAAAGGCTTTCGCGCTACGACTCCTCTTCACTTGTTGCCGACAGCATTTGCACTGCCCATGACTGGCGTGCTTCTGCATGGTGTCCGAATAATGTTATTGACAAAAATATCAGCCTACCTACTTCCGAGGCTGTGAAGGTGTACTCATGACAGAGCTTTGCCATGGCAGCAGAGCGCAGGACCGGTTTGTTACCACAGCAGCATTGTCCCTCGTGTTTGTTGTGTACATCCGGGGAGCTGTAGTACGGACCCCGTCATGCTTCTGTCGAGGAGCAACTTCGGGTAATAAAGGATCCATCCATCCATCCGCACAGAACACCCATTGTGTTCCTCCTGCACGTCTTCAGCCCGTCTTTGCATATCAGCTGTTCAATATCGCCAATGTCACATTGTTTTCCCACCTACACTTATCATTGCATTGTCTTTCGAAGCCTCGAGATGACCACGTTTCTGACATGATTTTGATTAAAAACTTCCTCGTTACAACTGGCACTCATTGGCTCGCTCTGATGCGTTTTCTGCCGATGTTGCGAGTGGAAATAGGACCCCTCTTTATCATGAACCAACTTTTCCACTGTCCACCTGCGCATTCGTTAAAGATACACTTGATTCGTACGCGGCCACCGCCCACACCGGGGAAAGAGGCCTCGAAGTTGTGAGAGGAAAAGGAATCCGGTTGCATCGTACTCTCTCGCCCACAAACCCTGTTCTACTGGTCATTCCTCGCTCAATCTCAGAACCTCAAGTAGTCACCGCGCGCTTCGCGAGGTACTTCTTTCTTGGAATAGCACACCTATCACGCACCGCCTCCGAATGTCTCAAAGTCGTTTTATATTCACATCCACCCCTCAACTCGTTTCTTTGAGAACAGCTCTAGGCTTGTCATACCATTTCAGAAGTCAGTGCAACCTAGTTTTAACTCGAAAGGGAAGCATTATTTTCTGCGAGGTAGGCCCGCCTGGCCTGTGCAAGTTCACGGAAGCATCAAACTCTACAGCACCTACGGCCTACTTACGACACTGTGATCCATCTATCCAGTCATGTGTAGTCATTGTGGCAGATGCTCTTCAATGAAGTTGACATCTGGTGACTACAAATTATATACTCATGACATGCAGCATGTCCATGTACTAGCCGGTGGGTGACCGGTGAGTATTCATCTATTTGTGCTTTCAATTCATTGCGCCACCACTGTTCGATTTCGGCTACAGCTTCACTGGGGGGTTATTATGAAACCGTCAAAGTTCGCTCAAACACGATGTGAATTTGTGAAATTTACATATATAGTGTATCTGACACCGGCAGGCCGCCAAAAGTAACAAAGGAAGGCCGATACAACTACCTTCGAAAAAGGCATGTTACGTGTTCTGTGAATTGCCGATCGGAATCATTACAGCCATGGAAGCTTTTGGAAGCTTTTGCCGTTCAGCATCTTCTCACACCCCTGAGCACAGGTTTGTCATCAAACACGGTTTAATCCAAACTTCCATGGCTGAACAGCACCCCCGCACCCTCTACACAAAGGAGCTCATCCACAAAGGCCGTGGCTATCCGTTTTGGTATCCAGAGCCAGACTCCAGCGCATCAGCTGAGTTCAAGGAAAGAGGCATATATCCTGGGGATGTAGGGATTCTTAACAATGATGGGGGTTTCGACTTTCTCTTCAATATCTTCGGCGATGCTAATGGTCGAATTGATGAGCGACGAGTACCTCCTGGCTTTCAACCTCTCCCTGAACCAACCTCACGGGATGTACAAATTTCGCCAGCCCACGGAGATGTTCTTAAAAGTCAGCATGTATCCTGCAGAGAGGTTTCGGCAGGCGCTTCTGCTCAGGGTTTGCAGAGGTGTGTAGACAGTCATAATCTTGATTTTGTTGTCTAAATTCTTCTTGATTCTTGATAATAGCATTCAAGTGGATGCTGGTGTCTCCTTTGATGTTAGCATTATGGAGGCATCCGCAGCAATCCTGTTCCTTCCAAATTGTTCAACAAAGTACGAGGCTCTGAACAAAGCACCAATCGAAGATTACGCTCAACGACACGGAGTATCATGGTACAATTATGTCAATGGGACATTGGGTCGGCAGGCACCAAACAGCTCTTTGTATCTTGTCACCGGGTGTGATAAAACAACTACCTGGGGGAATGCAGCCATTGGAAGGACAGACCGCTCCATCATGTTTTCCCTCAAGTGTACTTTAGCAAGCGCTGGTGGAGTAACGGTTAAGGTTGTGAACTCCTGGGTCGGTGATTCCGGGGTGGAAAAGGGCTTATTTCCAAATCCTATCGCCCGTTATTCTTATCCGATGGATCGTGAGAACCAATGTGTCTTCGCACGGGGTTTTACAATATCAATTTCAGAAAGCCTGTTCAATAAATCAAGGTGGAAGTCAGTTCCTTATCACCTCAGTGGCTCCTCCAAAGACAGGGTTCCTTCTTTTGACACTAAGAGTGCTCCTCTTCCATTGAGCAATGAAAAAACTGGATTTTGGGCTCATACTTCCTCATTCTTTGGTTTTGGGAAAGTGCTGGAGGATCCAGACTCAGATCAGAGTGGGATGTTGGCAGAGAGTGTTGATGATAGGTCATTGGTTGCAAAAGTATCAAAATTTCCACCTGGAGAAAGTGAGGTGAGATTTATGTCAGTCATTCTCAGTACATACCAAAACTAATTCTACTATCAGCTCTTGAATCCTTCAGTGGCAGTGAATGAATATCTGCTGAATATGGTAAATTACCCACAGACAACAATTTACATGCTGATACATTCCTCATAGGATCCCTCCTTGGAGATTGTAATCCTGCATGATGAAGAGTGGATGGAAGTAATGCACCAGTATGAGGATACACATTTCACAGAAGAGGAGCTTTGGCACCAAATCAGAGACCACCTAATTGATGCCCATATTTCCAAGCTGTCCCAGCCGCGCAGGTCCTTGCTGAACAACATTACTAAGGCCATTGGGTGGGTCTTCAACCACAGTCTTTCAGCCCAGATATTGAGTCAAGTCAATGGACCCAATTGTGAAGCAGATGTCTAACTTCCATGCTTCAAGTCCTTGATTAATCCAGTGAGCTGTTGTTCAGGTAGTGAGGACTAGATGTAATGGAATACCTGGTTCATCATGCTTACCTAACTTACTAGTCACTCCTTCATATACCTTTTTCTGAGCCATTTATTACTCACTCCTTTCTATACTATGGCTCTCTGTCTAACTCATATGACACTCATTATATTCAGTTTTATTCCTTATTATCCTGGTTATCTTACATGTGATTCTCTAGCTTTAGTATAAGTACAGCCAGTGTTGTGTGTAGATACCCGGCTTCAATTTTCACACCAATCTATTGGCTGAAACTAAGCTTTACTTGAAAGTCTACTATCTCTCCTAATCTCAAGTGACTTCAGACATGTTACTCATCATGCCTCCATCACATATTTTGACAAGTTTGATTTTCTCTATGCTTCTTTCTTAATCTCTCTCTCTCTCTTTGTTGCCTACAGATTCCATCTGGTCTGATCAACCCAGCCTTCTTTGTTGTTAGCCACCAACTCTACAAACTAGATCAAATGAGGACTGCCACTCGCACTTTGGTGGATCGATACACTTGCAGGTCTAAGCTTGTATGGGATGAGCAGAAGCAAACTTAGATAGACGCGAAACACGGAGTTCGAGTTGGATAGATTAAACCTTAGCTGAAGCTGGGGTTTAGACCAGCTGAGGCTCTACTTAAATACACGATGTGTAGGCTAATAATAGTACTGTGAGAATGAGTCTGTTGCGATTGTATGAGAGAAGCATATATTGTAAGCAAGAAAGGTAAGAAAAAGAAAAGAAAATGAATAAACCATAACATTACCCCCTTCTTAAGACTCATTCATCCCGAATGATCCATCTGACTCATATCCAGAAAGAGATTCGGGTTGTTTGATTATGCCCACTTCCTCGTCTTCATCGTCATCCCAATTTTCCGTCACTCTTTGAAGTAAGTTGACATCTGACTCGTCCTCATCCGAGGGATCAAAGAGGATCGGTGGGTTTTTGTATGGCCTCTTATCCCATCAGGACACTTCGATTTCGATTTGGCGTTGTTTAAGATAGGAATCTCTGACCTTGGGATCATCGAATCGAGGGTCTTCCTGCCATCGGGGACGAGGTGGTGTAGGGTCGTAGGCTTCATCTGGATGCTCCTGTTTCCATTTCTGGTGTTCCTCTTGTAAGGCTTGGTCCATAGAGTGTGCGATCTCTTCTACCAATTTGCGGAATGAAGATGTGACAGACACTGGCCCGTTCCTCCTTCCTGCATCTGATGCAGCCACCTCTCCTATGGCATCAATTTCTTCAGAATGTGCTGGGGCCGAGCATTTGGAGGAATAGACGGTGACGATGTCGGTGATGCAAGAGGTGTCCGGATCATGGAATTTAGCAAGATCATTCGGTGGTATCTTACTGTCTCTACCAGCTGTTATCCCATTGGATTTTTTGAATGTGAGCCTCGTATTCGTTTACTAGGGC
>NW_026848645.1:0-28575 GCF_030435595.1 Desarmillaria tabescens | reverse complement strand
GTCCAGCGTAAGCTGTTTAACTACGTGAAACGATACCTTTCATCCGAGCAACTATCAGACCCTTTTACTCATGTCGTCACCGGCATCAATGATGCAGCTATACCACCCATTCTCAATCAACACATATTCTGACGGTACGTCATGTTGCAGGATCGTTTCAAGTTTCATATTTGAGTACAGTACAGGGTGTTGACAAACTACGCGGCTGGAATTACAGGATCTGGGATCAAAATCGGAATGTGAGTGGTGTTCTGATCATTATTTAGGCTGAATAAGCCTACGGATTCGTAGACTTGACACGGGTTAGATCACGTTTCTTCAGTGTTCTGCATCTCTAGAACAGTTTTACAGGGATTGATTACACACACCCTACTTGGTGGCGGGTTCGGCCCAGGCTTCAAGGTAGTGGGAGGATACGACCTTGTTGGTGACAATTTTGACGGTAAGGTCAGCCAGCTCGCGGGGCATCATCATCTCAACTGCATTTTAGGCACGAATTCCCCCGTTCCGGACCCAGATCCGTTAGATCAGTGTCAAGGTATGATCATGAAAGTCTGAAATATCACGGGTGACCCTCATGCACAGATCAGGCCACGGAACCCATGTCGCTGTGGGTCTCTTCAATTCTTCTGTGACAGGATACGTACCAACGCGAAACGTGATCTTCACAGGGAATCATCGCTGCGGATCCTATCAATGCATACAACATTAGTGGAGTTGCCTACTCATCTTCGATATCCGCTTACAGGATCTTTGGGTGTAAAGGCTACGTCACGGACGATGGTCTGTCTCGATCAAGATTCAAAGACTTTGGTTTGACTGCTCATTTCATCTACAGTGATCATCGACGCCTTAATCATGGGATATAACGATGGTCAAGATATCCTGACTTTATCGCTGGGCGGTGCCTCTGGGTGGACGGAATCTGCGAGTTCAGTCGTGGCGAGTAGAATTGCGGCTACTGGAAAGATTGTCACTATCGCTGCTGGTAACGATGTAGGAACTTTTCCTTTCTTACTGTGCTCTCTCTATAAACTTGTTTTAAGGGATCCTCTGGTTCCTGGTTTTCCTCCGGCCCAGGTAATGGTATCGACGTCATTTCAGTCGCAAGTTTAGACAAGTATGAGATTCTTCTTATTTGACCAGACGCGGATTTTTATGCCTTGTACAGCACAGCGATACCCCTGCAAAATGCTACTGTGGGCGGAGTGGTGCATGACCCGATCACATATTTTGAAACGTTTCCGTTCCCTATAACCAAGGCGCTTCCTATCTATGCCATTTCTAACGATACGAGTGTTGTGGATGACGCCTGTTCAGCCTTGTCTGATTCTACGCCAGACCTTTCAAGTTTTTTGGTTATTGTCAGAAGAGGGACCTGTCCTTTTGTATGTCCTCTGCTTTTTTCGAGTCACATAATTAACATTTCCTCTTAGACGCAAAAACTTGCAAACATCGCAGCCAAAGGGGCCACTGTTGCGTTCATTTATGAGTGAGAAAGGCTCCGTGTTATTTTCTTTATCTTACTTACTTCCATCGTTTCAGTAATGGTAATGGATTCGCGGGTATTTCCGTTGGTGATTTTACCGCCACCCTCATACAGGCAGTGGATGGCGAATTTGTAGGTTACTTTCACTGATTTAACGCTTCAATCCTAAGATATCACATCCCAGCTTGTATCCCAGTTCGCCGCAGGTGTACCCGTTACAATTTCTTTCCCGCAATCCGGAGGATCATATAGCTATCCTAATCCTGCAGGAGGTTTGATCTCGTCTTTCACTAGGTACTTTTTTTATCCACGTGTATCAGCGTATACTTATATGTCCCAGTTATGGCCCTACAAACGATTTCTTCTTCAAGCCCGCTATTGCTGCACCCGGTGGAAACATCTTGTCGACTTTGCCTGTAAACTTCGGTTCTTTTGGTGTCGAGTCTGGGACATCAATGGCTACTCCCTTCGTAGCGGGCTGTGCTGCTCTATTGTTAAACGTCAAAGGAAAAGACCGGTCTATCGGTAAGACGGCCCGTACCTTGTTCGAAACGACGGCGACTTTGGTCTCATCGAGTCATACCGATGGCGATCCGTGGCAAACAGTTACACAGCAAGGTGCTGGTTTGATCAATGTCTATAACGCTATCCATACCACTACGATTGTGTCTCCCGGAGAACTCATATTGAACGATACGGCAAACTTTCAAGGACTGTAAGTGTTTGATTTCGTCAATTCGGGCGCCGACAGCTTATCTTTGTCGTAGTCAACAATTTACGGTCCAGAACACGGGGAAGAGTGCTAAATCGTATCAACTAAGCCATGTCCCGGCAGGTACTGCCATAACTATCAGACCGGTAAGATAGTCCATTGTGATGTCCTTGACGCTCCTCTTGACTCGTATGTTGCCAGGGTACCTTCTTCCCGGCCCTAGGCCCTGTTCCATTGACATCAGACCAAGCCAAAGTGTGGCTGAGTCAAACGAAATTCACGCTGCGACCTGGTCAAAAGAAGACGATAGTCGCATCTTTCATGGCGCCTTCGGGGCTCGATTCCTCTTTGCTTCCTGTTTATAGTGGGTTCATACAGGTTTCAAGCGGCAGTGAAATCACCCATGTGTCATATATGGGCTTGGCAGCCTCTCTGAGGGACCAGCAAGTCGTTGACAACACAGATTTCTTATTCGGCGTACCTCTACCCCTTATCTTGGACACCAATGGAAACGTACAGACAGGTCCAATCAATTATACATTTGCCAACAGCAACTACCCCAGTTTGCTTTTCCGGTATATTGTTCAATTTGTTTTCTTGCCGCAGTCATTGACTGATGGGGACCTCAGCCTGGCTTTCGGCACGCCACTCCTTCGCGTAGATCTGGTTGAGTCCGATATCGATTTCCAGCCGACTCTCAATACTCGCGCGCTGGACTCGGGCCATTTCTTTACATTCCCTCATACACATAATGGCGGGAGCTTTGCACGCGTGAAGATCGTTGGACCATTGGCTGAATTGGACTTCTTCAGTCGAAATGATGAGGTAAAGTATACGTTTTCGCTCACCACATTTTACTGATAAGTCGTCAGGATCCTGATAATTTCGGATACAATACGATCGCAATGAGATCACCGGTTTTCGCCAATGGTACTGCTATACCTAATGGCTCGTACAAATTTCTTCTACGTGCACTGAAGGTGACGGGTGATCCGACAAAGGAGGAGGATTTCGAGAGCTGGCTGAGTCCCATCATAGGAATTGTAGCGTAGTCTCTTGTTTCTCGTTCGTCTTTCTGCAGCTGTCTTCAAAAGATGCAACATCTTATTTTGCCGATTAATAGTGCCGTCTCACACGTGCAATGTCTACTTCATGTGCAAGATAAGACCGTTACACCCGTGTTGCTTCCATCTTCATAATCGTGATAACGCTTCAATTTGGTTGGATGTGAAGGTTGAGAAATGATGTTTTTTCAGGCAGGTTGAAAATTCCACATCTTGGCGTCGTTTTGTAATATCTGTCTCAAGAATTCAGTTATTGTCTTCAAATGACTTCCGGCTTATCGTAGGCTCGTACATGGGAAGATCTGGTGGGAAACTTCCTTTCTGTAAGGTACAATGATTGACAACCATGAGTTCACAGTATGACCATATGCAAGGAGTTCTACCGTTATCGCTGATCAGAAAAACCCTTGCTTCCTCAACTTATTCCATTTGCTTGGTTCTTTCTTGGTGTATGAATTCATGTCGGTCGCTACACATCGCAACTCTTGCGCATGATCGCGGGTATCACAACTCTGGATATATAAATGCCATCTTCGATGAAGTGCACTTGACCTCTAGGTTCATTCGCGGTTGTTATGGTCTCAACTTCCCTCGTTGCTGCCGTCTTGGCCCTGTACGCAGGCTCGGTCAATGCCCAAGTGGCTTCTCTTTCCGGCATTGCCAAAACTACCACTCTGCTCACGCAAACTAACAAGTTCATTATCGAGGTAGATGATGCTTCGCAAATTCCCACCAAACGATCGCTGAAAGGAGCTTCGGTATGCTTATTGGATTTCTGCCTTGATGGCATTATAACCTCACCTTGTTGTACAGCCTCATGAAATATTGTACGCCTATCTCGAGGAACGGGATGTTAGCTATGAAGTCGACAAAGAGTATAATACGGCAGACATATTTGTCGGGGCCGCAGTGACACTCGCTGTGAGCGCGTTCCTTGGATGTCGGATGCTCACAAAACCAATATGATGCATTGTAGGGCGCTCAGGTATGCTCCAGCATGGTACAATGACGCGACTAATAGAGCTGCGTGTCAATTTCAGGATGCAGCTGAACTTGGTGCTACCGAAGGTATCAAAGCGATTCGACCTGTCCGAGTATACCCTCCTCCAAAGTCAGTCTTGTTTAACCCTATCGGTTTCCAACTTTAAATACGTTCCCCACTGGGCTAGGCTTCCGCGGTGGGATGTCGTGACAGAAGATGATACGCCGGACATCCAAACCACTCACGTCCTAACGGTCAGGCTTCCTTAATTTTATTCGTATCATCTGATGCTAAATATGTTCAAGGGAGTGGACAAGGTTCATGCCGAGGGTAACTTTGGCGCTGGGATACTTGTCGGAATGTGAGCCCATATCTCCTAGGTTTTCCCGCGTATCTCCGACATCTTGCAGAATAGACACTGGTACTATTCTATCAGTCTAGCTTTTTACTAGTAGCGAATTGATGTCGGGACATAGGCGTTGATTATACCCATCCGGCTCTTGGGGCTGGATTTGGTCCAAGCCACAAAGTTGTCGGTGGCTATGACTTTGTTGGCGATAATTACACTGGTATAATTCTTAACTCTGTCTGGAATAGACATTCAATCGATCCCTGACAGGTTTCAATGATCCTGTACCGGATGACGACCCATTGGACCAATGTGAGGGTCATGGAACGCATGTTGCTGTAAGCTCAAGGCGTTGAACCATTTGATCTAAAGTGCTCAACCGCTGGGCTTACAGGGCATATTTGGAGCTGATCCAGATAACCCGTATAACATCAGCGGTGTTGCCTATCAGGCGTCCATTAATGCCTACAGAGTCTTTGGCTGTGAAGGTTCGGTGGGAGACGACGGCAAGTTCCTCGTATATACATTGGAAAACATATTTGATCCATCATTCCAGTGCTGGTCGATGCCCTGCTCCGAGGATACGAGGACGGCAATGACATTCTCACGCTATCGATAGGTGGCACTGACGGCTGGACAGAGGGCACGAGTTCCGTTGTTTCTAGCAGAATCGCTGCCACTGGAAAGGTTGTCACTATTGCCGCTGGTAATTCTGTATGTTCGACTAATCACAGTGACTCGACATGAAGCTGATCCTTTGAATAGGGTGCTTCTGGCGGCTGGTTTACTTCTGGCCCTGGGAATGGTATTAACGTCATTTCTGTTGCAAGCTTAGACAAGTGCGATATTCTGAATTATCCGTGAACTCATGTCTAATATCGCTTGTAGTACCGCAGTACCGTTACAGAACGCCACCGTTGGCGGCGTCGAGCACGACCCCATCACGTACTATCAAACGGCTCCATTGCCTGTCCTTGAAACCCGACTGATTTATGTTACCTCAATGATACAACAATCGCAGATGACGCCTGTGATGCACTTCCTGATGATACGCATGATCTTTCATCACACGTGGTTATAATCCGACGTGGCACTTGCACTTTTGTATACGCTCTTTGCATTCGTAAAGTTACATCATTCTGACCATTACTTTGAACAGGTTACCAAATTGGCTAACGTTGCCGACAAAGGAGCAACAGTAGCTTTGATATACGAGTCAGTCATATTGCTTGTGAGCTACGTGCGATACCTCTAAATTCTCCTTTCTTCCTAGCAATGGCAGTGGATTTGGTGCCATCGCAGTCGGCGACTTCAATGACCTCTCTCATACAGTCGGCCTGACGGAGAATTCGTATGGACCCATTTTTGAGCATTGTAACTTTGCTCACGACAAGCCCAATGCAGCTGGTCGAGGCATACCGCAGCTGGTGCCGCAGTGACGCTCACATTCCCCCAGACCGGAGCTTCATACGATTATCCAGATCCTGATGGTGGACTCATCTCTACGTTCACTAGTTGGTTGTATTGCCTAATTTTCCCCGCATGGGTATTCACGTCTTGTAGCTATGGTCCTTCCAATGACTTCTACTTCAAACCAGCCGTTGCCGCTCCTGGCGGTAACATTTCTATCAACTTTACCTCTGAATTCCTATGGACTTGCGTCGGGGACCTCGATGGCTACACCTTTTGTGCGGGATGCGCTGCTCTTCTCTTCTCCGCCAAGGGCACAAGCTCTGAAGTTGGACTGTCCGCTAGAAGTCTCTTCGAATCCACTGCAAAAGCAATCTCTTCCAGCCACAGGGACGGAGATCCGTACCAGACAGTGACACAGCAAGGAGCTGGATTGATAAATATTTATGACGCGATACATTTCGCGACAACACTCGACTCGGGAGAATTAATCTTGAATGACACGGCTCATTTCCAAGGCAGGTGAGTATAGGATTACAAATGCTGTTGAAGATATTGACTTAGTACATTCTTTACAACAGTCAGACGTTCACTGTCACGAATACAGGATCGACTTCGAAAGATTACACCGTAACAAACGTACCCGCCGGAACGGCAGTCACTGTCACTGAGGTTAGATCCAGCTTGTAGCTGCTGAAACTCTTACTGATATTTGAAAATGAAGGGATCCATCCTTGTTGCCGATGGACCTGTTCCATTGTCCACAGATTATGCAACCGCAAGCTTCAGTCATGACAGCTTCACGCTTCAACCCCAAGAGTCCATTGATATCACTGTAACAATTTCGCCTCCCAGTGGCGTTGATGCATCTACATTCCCAGTTTACGGTGGATTTATTCAAGTGATCAGTGGCAGTGAAATTGTTCATGCTACATACCTTGGCCTTGCTGCTTCACTTTATGACAAACAAGTCATCGATGATACGGATTTCTTCTTTGGTGTAGACTTACCGGTCATTTTGGACGCAGATGGATCTGTGCAAACTAACCGACAAATTATACGTTTTCCACCTCTGATTATCCCTCGCTACTGTTCAGGTAAGCATCCAAAAACATTGAGAAGTGTCCAAGTTGCTGATCCGGATAAAGACTTGCTTTTGGTTCCTCCACTGTTCTCATCGACCTTGTGACCGCTGATGCGACTCTGGAACGTCGCGATGAACCAACCTTGACATTTATTAAGGTAGTCTGGCGGCATTGGCGGCTCCAGATGTTGTTGGATCTATCGCTGAGCTGGATTATTATCCTCGTAATGATGACTCGGTAATGAAGCGGCCCCGATCATCAAGTGATTCATCTGACAACTGTCGGAACAGGATAATCCCTACTACTTGCTGGACCTTACCACCCAACATTTGCCAACGGTACTACGATTCCCAATGGCAGTTATAAATTACTTTTGCGCGCACTCAAGGTCACAGGAGACCCCTCAGTGGCAAGCGACTATGAAAGTTGGTTGAGTCCCATTATTGGTGTTGTCGCGTAAATAAGTAAAGGATACAGTTAGCGCTGTTACTTAGGAAATTTGGAACATTGATCGTATTATTATACCTCTTCCTCCGAATCTAACGTCCAGTTGTTCTCTTTGACCAGCTTCTCTCGCTCAAGCAGATATTTACCTAGTATTACAGGTATATGGCGAGGATGTAGAAGTTAAACGAATTGAACTCACCCTCCTTGTATTTTTGAGAGTAATCTGATGCTTTGTGATAATACCAACCAAGCCTATCATTGCAGCCTAGGCAATGCACGTCGGCAACGGTATGTACGCCGGTCCTACAACTCACTGGTAAGACATATGATAAATTACCACAGAGTATTCGGACTCACAGAAGCGGCCGATCCTCCTTCTTACCGAGCTTGACATTGGTGGCTGAATACATGAGACTGTAAATCTCTGAGAGATTAAGCGTAGTCGCCACAGAAGAAGGAAACTGACTATCCTCGTCCATCACGCCCAGAGAAAGACTTGCTAATAAGTTCGTCCTGGAGAGCCTAATTTTGTGGTTAGACGTGTTACGATGCATACTCCGTATCATGTGCAACGAACTATCACAGCAGAACATTTCGCGCAGGAGTACGTGGGGTGCCCATCGTATGTTTGAATTACTTGAGTTTTAGTATCAGAATTCATTGTCGAAGACATGTGGATACACCCAGAGGCAATAGGCGCCAAAGAATTAAGCAAAGTTGATAGTGGTCACAATTTAGACAGGAGTTGTAACATCGAAGCGGTGGTGACCAGAAAAGGAATGTTTGGCTGGAGCCTTTGACTACAACTTTTGTCTCCGTCTCTCTCCCATGCTCAACGCCGATGAGCTCCAGCGAAAGCCTGTCAGGAAATGCTGAAGAGGCTGAGAAAACGATAGATGGAAATCCCTCATTTGTTGTGGACCTAGGGAATGGCTTCAATCTAGTGGACATCTTGAACACACATTTTCCTGATGGTGAGCTCAAGCACATACGACAAGAACCACGCTAAAGGCATCCAATAGAGGCATCTTTGGCAGAGACGGACGCGCTGCAGCGTAGAATCCATGATGACCAGCGAGAACTACAGAAAGAAATCAATGCATTGCAGGCGCAATTGAAGCAAAACCAGGATTCCAATAAAATGCAGCTCATTCAAGAACTCATTTCGGTTGGCCTTGATTTGGACGTTACATTCCGTTTCCTGACAAGACTTTAGGAACTGCTGGGTCAAATGTCTCGTATACGCGAAAAGGCCACGGAATCAGAGGCCGTCGTCCGGAATATTACCAAGGATATCCAGGTCCTGGATCTAGCGAAGAAGAATTTGATCTTGAGTATGACTACTCTGAAGAGGCTACAAATGCTTGGTGCGTCATCAGTCTCCTGATAATGGACTCGTGCATTTGACACGATTTAGTGAATGCTTTGACACAGTTGGAGGATCTTCTAAAGGAGAGAAAGTACAGCGAAATGGCGCAAACGCTTTCTGTAAGGTCACATTTTTGTTCTTCATTGACATCCTGAGAATTTTTAAGCACAGGCCGTGAAAGAAATTGCGGTGGCCTTCAAGCCTATGATTTCTGTTCCACGCGTATCGCAAGTCTGGCGCCAGATACAGCAAGTACAAGGAGCCATCCGGACAGTTGTTGAGGCGGACTTCGATAAATTGTACGTGCCTCCACTAACACTTTCTGCTTGGCTCTAAAGCCTTGGTATTAGCTATTTAGAAGATCCAAACAAGCAACTCAAAGCCTCAATAATATCGGATGCTTGCTTAGTAGTGGATGTTCTAGGCAGTGACGTGCGATCAACTCTCATCGATAGATATGTGTCCATAGAGCTTAAAGAGTATCGACAAATCTTCCGAACCACTGACGAAGCTGGCCAACTGGACAATATCTCGAGACGCTTTTCATGGTTTCATAGACTGCTACAGTCCCATGAAATGCACCAAGGAAGAATATTTCCAAGTGAATGGAGAGTTGGCTGGCGGTTATTATGCAAATTTGTCGAGATAACTCGGTGAGCATGTCTCATGTTTCAAGCGTCCACTCACCAACCTTTGGTCGTAGAGAAGACTTTTCCACTTTGCTGTCAAAAGCTGGGAAATCTCTCAACGTTAAGACACTTCTCGATAATCTGCAGCTCACTGCAGATTTTGAGGCATCGATGTCTAAGAAGTGGGCAACGCCCGTGCGTAATCTCCAGACGTGTCTTTCGTGCTTGTTCATCTGGTCCTTAGTTTCCTGATCTTCTGGCTGTGAGCGATCTACCTACCGGATCTATCAAGCCTATCACCACTGCCTTCGAGCCGCACATGGGCGTTTTCGTTGACGCTCAGGACAGGTGAGTGCTGTTGGTGTCTTCACGGCGTATTCTAACTATGCCTTTCAAGGGCACTAGCAGATATGTTAGCTCCCCACAGGAAGGGTAGAACCGCGAACTCTCAGCCTCGTGGTTCTCTGGAAGCGACTTCTACACCTATTGATGCTGACGATAACGGTTCTCCTTTGGCAGTTCTTCCGTCGTCGACAGAATTGTTCTATTTCTATGGTCAAAGCTTAGAACAGTGTGCGAAGCTATCAGCAGGGCAACCTCTTTTCGATCTCTGTTCGTTACACAAGAAGTGGTTGAAGATCTATGCGGGTGCGTTGTGTTAATCTGTACTTTAGACGTCGTTGTAACACGTCCTGCAGAGGATGTTCTGATTGCTAGTCTTAAGAGGTGAGTTCCTGCCTAGATTGACCCGTCAGAACATCTGACGTTTGCCTTAGGCCCCCGTTTACTTCCCAGGGTCGCAGATCTATGGAGTCTCGCTACGACGCTAATGCCATGTATCAGGCATCATTAGTGATCAACACCGCGGACTACTGTCAAGCTACCGCACTTGAAGTACTATTTTCTGTTTCGCTTACGACGCGTGATTCTGATATCAATCCGCAAGCTAGAGCAAAAGATTCGAGAGAAAATCAATACCGAATTCAAGGACAGGGTGTCTCTCCAGAAAGAATGTGATCTATTCGTCAGGTATGCTATATCACAATTATACATATCATTGTCACTGACGACGATATTCTAGTGCTGTCTCTTCTGCTATCTCCGTTCAGCTCCGGGAACTCGAGGTCGCGTGTGATCCTGCCTTTACGACTATGGTGCGGACATCGTGGACATCATTAGCTCAGGTTGTTGGTCCCTCGACCTATACCTCCGATTTGGTTAGAGCGGCGGAACAGGTTATCGAAGCTGTTAAACCGCGGATAGAGCAGAAGAAGTATCTCAGGAATCTGTTCGACAAAGCTTACAAGTGTGTTAAAACATACTACCACTCTGTCGGCATTCTCAACTTCCATCCAGCCTTATTCTCACGAAGTTTACTACATCTCTGGTTAAGAGTAGGCCACTGGGGGAGATCGGAGCGGAACAGGTATGTCCTTTACGAGCTAACAGCACCCGTACGGTAACTCTGGCCTTCCCTCTGGACAGCTATTGATAGACCTTCAAACAATCAAGGCTTATTTGTCCAAGATGCCTGGAGATGCCTTGACAACGACGACGTACGCTTCAGATGCTTGCTTCTTCAATTATCTTTAATGTGTCGTTCAGGTACACTCGTGGACTTTCAAAGATCACGTCAAGGCTGGAGTCTCTATTAAAAGTTATCGTCACACCTGTTGTTAGTGTCTTCTTTCCTACAGCCGAGAATTGGCCTTTGACCAGCTGGATTGTCTAGGATCCTCCTGAAGGGTTCATACTTAATTATACCCTCTTAATTGGGGATGCATCATTTTCCAATTTCCAGAAAGTAAGGACTTGTAATGATTGATGTGATTCGTATGTTGAACCACTGCGTCTAGATCTTAGACCTCAAAGGTACCCCAAAGACCGAACAAAACAATCTGCTGGATCTATTTGTGACCATCACAAGTACAAAGCACGATCTCGACAGCACATCATTTTTGACCTCTTTGGATATGGAGCCCAACTCCGCACAGATTGTCGGCGGTTTGATCAGTCCTCTGATCATCACTCCAGCCAGCGATGGAATCTTCGGGTTAACATCCCCGCCAATTAGTGGGCCACCAACTGGGTCCAGCCTTGGCGATAGTGGTTCGGCTAATCGTCCTGGAGAACGTCGCGAAGTCTTCTCAGACTTCAGACGATTCGTTAGCTTTGGACTACGCAGGGACTCTCAGGCACCATAATAGGAAACCATATGTAACTTATCCTCATACTTCGGAATGGATGCATCAATTGAACTAGCAGTGACTACTGTATAGAAGTTCGACATCGCATGAGTAAATCTGACGTATAATACATGATAGAGAGGTGAAGATGAACGACGGCAAGAAGGGAATGTGTAGGAACAACGTGCAGTGATGAAATAGATTCGAAAACTGCGAGAATCAAATACAAAGCGACCATTGTCCCAGTGCAATGTCCTGATAAGAAAGAAGAAATTCATTAAAATCATAGCCTCATTCATATGTAGTATCGTGTGTCATTATGACGAAACGAAGTCCGTCTACATTCTTTCAGTGCCGGTTCCATGACCGGGAAGAGGTGGGTGTCGCGGCAGCAGTGACATGTTCATAGGGAGAGCAGGCAACGAACCATTCGAACGCGGTCTGCGTTCTCCGGCTTCATCCGAGACGCTTTGTCTGAAATGCAGGTCTGATACAGAAAGAGGGACGCTATCCGCGGGGGAAAGGGGAGCTAGCTCGGACAATGGATGCCTGTGAATACGCGCAGTCGATTCAAGCTGGTCGTCAGGGACAGTAGGCAAAGTAGGTGGTGGAGATAGTCGATGTCCGGTAGGATGGTGGGAAGATGCAGGTAATGATACAGGGAAGGGAAACGTTGTGCTTGAGGGTGATGAAGACTCTAGAGCGTGGCCATGAGAACTGGGTGCAGTAGTGCTGCTCCAGCGCGATGCAGGCTGTCTCTCGGAGGAGATGCGGTGTGATGAAGCAAGTGTTTCGTTTTCGTTGTCGTTGGAGCGGGTGCGTATCGAGGCGTCCGACGAGCCGCTCAGGTCGAGGAATGAAGTGACTCTGGGAGCTGGAGCCATGGGATGTAGGGGTGTAAGTCGGAAGGCTGAGCGGCCAGACGGAGTAGGGTCGTCCTGAGAGACATTATCGACAGTCAACCTATGACTATCAGGGTAGTCACTCTCGCTGGTATCGTTTGTGGATGCAGCTTCGCTTTCCTCAAACCTGACGCGAGACGCACCCGAAGCACGGTGGCTTGACCTCTCTCCATGACCGACAGCACTCGCCACGCCGCTAGGAAGCCGCCGTTTACGTGGCTGCACTGGCACTGGTTCGGAATTGTGAAACTCGATACGGAATGGGCTAGTTTCGCGAACATCCAATAGACTCGGTCTGGTGTCTAGCCGGCCTCGAGTATAGTCCACGGGCTCACTAGTGCTCGCGAGCGGCTGCTGTTCTTCATGGGTCGGGCGTGCCTGGAGAGTAAAGGTCTCGCTTGGTCGAGGACTGAGGTGCCTCAAGGCCGTCTGAGATGTCGACGGACCCAGTACCGTAACTGCATCATCGATATAATCTTGGCCGCTACCGTCAGAAATAGGACGAGGGGGCTGGGGTAGAGGACGGAGCCTTGTCGGACGCGGAGGTGCTTCTGGTGCGGTGATTTCATATTGCAGCAGCGGCCTTTGACTCGACGTTCGAAGATGTGACTTGGGTCGTGGGACTGGCAGACGGTCGCGAGATCGGGACGACGCATTCGAGGATTTTCGCGAAGCGAAAGAAGCCGAAGAGAACGAAGTAAGGTAGGAAATGGCAGAGTTCGAGCGGGAACGCTGACGGGCCGCGTTCCCATTCTCGGAACCTTGGCGGGAAGCGGATCGTGATCTAAGGATTGGAGGGAGGGGAAGATCAATCGTGAAGCTAGGCGATGATCTCTCCTTGTCGGTCTTTCCAAACCACCTGCCTTTTCCCTTGTTATTTCTCTGCGCCAAAGAGGTAGGCTCAGGTGACCGTTGAGGGTTGTTAGGGCTTTCGATATGGTCCACATCACCCTCCTCTTTGATCGAGTCCGAGTGCCGGAAAACAATGTCAATTCCCAGACCATCAGTACCTTCGATATCCCGCTTCCACCGAGACCAGTCGCTATCTCTGCGGCGTTCCCGGGAATGCGTCTTCGGTAAAGGTGCAATATCCAGGACACCTCCGGCTTCGGATTCCTTCTTCCATTGTTCATCTTTTTGCTGCCTCTGATGTTGAAGGCTCCTGCGCCTTCTCGGCCGATAAACAAACAGAAAGAAGAACAGACCGGTTAATAGAATGAAAGCGAGGACTCCTGCCAATGCGAGGGCTGCAATTGTGCCTGGTGGATAACCTGATGCTATGGATTCGCCTGCTGGAGTCGCGGAGGCAGTAGGACTAAAAATATTATAAAGTAGCGTTGAATATGCGCCACGTTACAACCTGGGGATCACTTACTTGGGGTCTACGGTGGAGAAAGAACGCAATCCTCCCACGGGAAGTTTCAATGACGAACCATCTTCATTCGAGATTTCGAAGTCGTGGACGAGATCCGGGTCTAAGCCGGTGGCGTAATACAGTAAGGAACTATCTTGAGTAAATGACGATTTCGCTGAAAGAAATGTCTGAATATTATCCACTGTAACAGAATAATTTCCTGCAGCGGGTGATGTCGTTCCCAAGACCAGAAAGGATGTACCTGGGACGCAATGAATTACTGTTTGTCATGAAACGCGCGCGGAAACGAACCGAAGAAGGATACTCGAGCGGTGTCGCCGGCTTTGTTTGACTCTCGAAACGCCTGGCCCAACCCATTGTTAAACGACCATTCCCCATTAAAGTTAATCCTGCTGTCCGTTATGGTCTGCAATGTAAAATTTAAGCTGCTAAAGGTTTCAATTCGGGGCGCGAAACAAGACGGTGAGATAGACCTCACTTGCTAGATACGTTTGTCGGGGACGTTGCTGTAATTACAGCTTTATCGAAAACGAGCATAGATCCGGTTGTTTCTGGGGTCGTGATTTGCGCAGTTAATGTAATATTGTGGCTTATGCTGGACAGGCCACTAATGCTGGCGAGCATTGTATCAGACCGTTCCAGTGAAGAAATATCGATCGTTGTCTCATCCAGAGTAAGGACATAGGAAGCATTCGTAACATTTCCATATAATTGAATGCCAGTTCCTAGCAGTGCATGGGTCGATGAGCACATTATTCCCACAGAATGAATGCTAACCTCACCATGCCATTGTATGGAAAGCGAAGCACCGTTCAGTGATGAGATGTGAAGACTGGTCCCCTCGCCCGTCTCTCCCGAGGATGTTAAAAAACCAGATCCGCTAAAATAAGGGTTCCAGCCAGCGGTGAGATTTGGCGTGGAAAAGGTGTCGCGAAAAGGATAGTAGGATATGGCGGGTGAGGTATCGTCTACCTCAAATTCCAAGGTTTCTGCCATCGACTCATGGGCAGAGAAAGTTGGAGCACGTTACAATGGAGATGTGGATGGGAACACCGTGAGCATTGAACGAAGACCGGGAGAAGTAAGGACCGAGTTCCTGGAGATAAATAAACCAGAAGGGGAATTCCAGGACTCCAGGTGGAAAAACGACGATGGCTGAGACAAACGAAGGCTGACCCTGTATAATGAGCAGGGAGCACGTCTGTGACAGTTAAGAGCCAAACGGGTCGCAAGTTTTGCCATGTGTAAGTAATCGTTTGCAATTAAGTCGG
The DNA here is from genome assembly GCF_030435595.1 of Desarmillaria tabescens. Taxonomy (NCBI): domain Eukaryota; kingdom Fungi; phylum Basidiomycota; class Agaricomycetes; order Agaricales; family Physalacriaceae; genus Desarmillaria; species Desarmillaria tabescens. The sequence continues at coordinate 13,305 of NW_026848645.1, read as the reverse complement.
CCTTGGTGCCAGTTTGGCCCGCGACCATGCCAAATGTCCTTATCACCATCTCGACCGCCAAGAATGCACCCGGAGCCGATCTAGCCTTGGATCTAATCTTATCAGCCCATTATCCAATCAGCGTCCAGGACCCCGATCCCAAAGGGGTGATGACCCCTCCAAAAATACCACATTTTTGGTATTCTTAGCCTCTGCCTTGATCGGTCAACACCAGCAGGTCTAGAGGTCCACCTCCACAGCGTAATACTCGGAGCCCGTGGGGTTCCCTAGCGACGCCAGGGGATCACGTAGGTCATTCTGATGCAAAGTACACAGTCATTAATACCACACCCAGGCTGACGGGCCACAAAATATCGATTCTCTGCTGTTCACCTTCATATGACTCTGATTCCCGTGCCTTTTTCACGGATTCAGCCACAATCAGATCCACAAGACGCTAGTCTCCGATTCTGAAACACTTGGATTTCCTTTTAGTCAGCACACATGTCTTTTGCTGGCCCAAGCAACCTGCCTACAGCCATCGGCACTCCGGCTTTCTTTCCCCGCTTATTGGCCAACATCCAGGAAGCCACATTTGGCGCTGGGATACCTGTGGACATCGTCATCTTGCAATCGATTCTTCTCTGTTTCATTTCGGGGGATAAACACCTTATCCTTCGTGCTTCTGAGGAAGACATACCTCATGTCCAGAGAATTGCTGCGACGGTAAGTGCCTATTTATTTCATACTCATTCTTGCGGGATGGTCGGAACAGTAGTGAGCAACCGCCCATCGCCTCATGTTGCTTCGACCCTGGTCAAATACGCTCTCTTTAATTTCATCCAACCGCCATCAGTGATATATGGTATCCATGACCATCTCTTTCCCTCTTTCGTCAGTGGCAATACGATAACGGTACTAACCAACCAGCTGCTACGCATTGTTATTAGATCCTCTCCTCTCTTTTTGGTATTGTGACCCACAAACTGCGCATACGTAGATCAGATCCTGAGCCCCGACATCCCGCTTTCCGGCAGACAATCGCGAGCTCATTTCTCCGGTCATTATTCCTACCAGGAACGCCATCGTCTAGTTCGACTCTGAGTTCTATAGATGATACCGGTATCTCAGGAGGATCAGCCTGTAAGACAGAGAAATGTCGTTCCGGCTCGCGCAGTACCACAAAACGTAGATCTAAGCGCTATTCCCGTTCTTCTTCCTTTGCAAACGACTTGGTTAATGCTCAATCATTGTCACCAACCTCCACCAACTCTGATGTACATGAAGACAAAGTCCTTTCTGTCCCTTCCACCATCAGTGGCAAAGAAGCTACAGCGGCATCAAATCCTTTCGCTCCCGGACATTCACCTCACTCTCCCACATTCGTCCATTCGTTCCTTGACTCGGCGCCTTTTCAGGAATCAAGAGACTTGAAGTTCTCGCAAATTCCCAATGCTGTTGTGCTTTCAGGACTGGAGAATGCCAGCCTTCCTTCTCAAAGAGCGCTAATAAAAGTCTTGGCAGAGAAGCGCGTGGTGCTTGATTCCCAGGAAACCGAAGTGGAGAGGTCTTCGACCCATGGGAGGGAAATGAAACAGCCAATAGGCGCGGATTCCTCATATGATGATCTTGAGGACGAGGAGATGGACGGCGTATGGAACCTCCCGGATGGATTCATGCTAATCTACGTGTGTCCGATGAATACCAGAGAACGGCCCGCGATTCACAAGAATCTGGTAAGCATGGCCCATCCCAATGCTATGCGTCTTCATCTCACGCCTTACATAGTTAGACCACTTTGCCATGAGTGCAACAGTCAGTCTGACAGCTGACGTTCGCGCACTTTGCAAGCACCCGCACCTCACTCCCGTACTCGGTCCCACGCCAATACCCCAGTCCCTCATCCATGATCTCCATGCATATTACCATCACACTCACTTTCCCCCGCGTCTGAAGTTATATCTCTCTGACTTGTTCACAACCGCAAGACACCACCACGAACTCGACGGGATGTGGTTAACAGCCCGCTCTATGCGGGACGCTGAGGATCTGGCTCGGGCAAGTCGTGTATTAGGCTGCGATCCCACGGGTATGGAACTTGTTCGTGAGACTGCCGCCTTGGGGGAAACTTCTACACACGCAGATGAAGGGGAAGAAGACAAATTCTTTGATGTGATGGATGAGATATCCTGGGACGGCGCCATAGATCTGGATCGCTTGGAAGAGACAGGAAAACCTATTCCTGTGCTCGATGTGTCTGAAGCCGATATCGCGAGGATTGTGCCCCGGGTGATGACTCATAGGTTGAGGGTCAGGGATATGGATGATGAAATATTCTATGGTGTCATGTCCGGAGCGGCGTTTATGTCTGCAAATAACGATGAGAAGCCGACTGTCAAGAGCATACTGGTGCAGATACTAGCGGAAGTTTAATTTGGATATTGGAATTGTACTCATTTTCGCTGTTTAGTAATTACTCAGCTCACTTATAGAGGCATGTCTTGGAAGATGCAATCTCAAGTCTAGGTCAATATATACAGTACTAAGAGGCACTATAGAAGCGTAGGCAGATGTCCTGACATATTTTCGTTTGCCGATTGTCAGGGTTGCCTATAGGTGGAGACGAAGATATCACCACTTGTAAATTGGATGTCCTTTCGTTTTTCCCTTCAACGATCGATTAATTTTATCAAAAACATTCCTCAATTCCGCCACAAGTAACAGGACCAATGTTTCTGTGTTCTCGTAACATGTAGAGAATTATTCAAGCAGTCTGTCGTGGGTCGGTACCGACGTTTACCTCCACAGAATAGAATGTTATAAAAGATATACATTTCCAAGAAACATATTATCCACTCACAGCTCTACAACAATGTTCGCTCGCATTTCAGCCTTCTCTTTCGCCATCTTGGCTCTGCCTCTCCTCGCGGCTAGCAGCGCCGTCCCAAGGCAAGACACTAACACCACCGTTACCGGCGGCAAGTGCAACACCGGCTCGGCCCAGTGCTGCAAGTCAGTTCAGGACGTAAGGTTTTCTATATTGTCGTCTTTAAGGAAGATACTCACGATGTCGTATCATAGCCCAAGTCCGACGCTGTCCAGAACGCCCTCGGCGTTTTGGGGATTCCTATCGGTGAAATCACCGCCAATGTGTAAGTTATTCTTTCGTGTTATAACAAAAAAATTTATTGAATTGGGTTCGACAGCGGTCTCACCTGCACCCCCATCACCGTTCTTGGCCTCGGCACTACTTCGTGCGTTAACCAGCCCGTGTGCTGTGACAATAACAACTTCGTGAGTACTATCGTTCTCGGAAATTTTGATGGAAACTAATCATGCACTCTGAAGAACGGAGTTGTTGCTCTGGGCTGCACCCCCATCAACGTGGTTCTTTAAGCGTTATCCTAGTCTACCTACCATGTAGTATTCTCAGTGTTTTCTTGTTCGAGATTCTTGATAATTTTTGATAATTGTGATTTTGTGCAAATTCCGTGCGACAAAGATAGAAACGGAAAATCGAGCGGTCTTAACAACCCTTTTGATAGAGGTATGGGCTACAGTATTCCTGTCATCCAAGAAGGTCGAACACGAAAAACATTGTCTGACAACCTGAGTGATATCCGTCACAACGAACCGTTCGTGTATTATATAAGGAGACTGGAGTCGATGACCCACCTCTACTGTACACTTATTAGTACGTACAAGGGAGCTATCGTCGAATAAAGCCACCCAAGCTACGGCGTATTCCACGAACTGCAACCGTTACGATACAATCCCAAACGTTTTCCTTTCGCGCTGGGCACCAAGTCGACGGTGGATCTGATTGATTGAGTTGAATACTTACAGCAGGGTGTAGTAATAAGTATATTCAATCATGATGCAGGGGTATCGTCTCGTGTAAGGTAGATGCTAATGTAGACCTCTTGAACAGCGCGGTCAGCGTGCCGAATCATGGTTTGTAACGTTCCATATATTTCTGCCATCAGTGGACGGTTAGTAGAGTTCTCCAGTTGCATTTCTTTGAATAGGACGAGAAGACGAAGAGTTGTATTGGCGGCTTTCGTTTGGACAGTCTGCGAAGTTCCAAATCAGCACGTTATAACCACTCGAATGTTCGAGGAATTCTTTCGAAACCTGGTCTGCGTCTTTTAATACCAGAAGCTATCACAGTGTCAAGTCATGTAGGCACAAAGACTGTTCACGACATACTATGCTGTCCAGCTGGAAAGTAGGCTTGGATAAGCTAGAGAACGGACGGACTGACAGGGATCCCCTACCTCCGCCTCATCATCCCATAGACCCAACTCGATCATATGCTAGAAGATATTGAGTGGTAGAGATATTGGGTACCTGCCAAATTTTCTATACCTTCTTCGAAAATTGCAGGAGATGCTCTCCAAGGTACCTTTGGAAGAGGCCACCAAGGGACCAGACGTCAGCTCGGAAAGGGCAATATGGCTCTGTGTTCTCCATTTCCGGTGGAACGCGACGTGTAAAATTTTCCTTTGTGCCGCCCCAGCGCGCATTTGGGAGCCCTGATATTACCCTGTCGGACAGCTCGGAATCCTCGGAGAAGACCGCAGCATGCTCAAAATCGTTGAGATAATAGCGGACGGGAAAATGAGACCTGAGAGGTGCTACTTGCTCCCAACAGCGAAAAACCTTGGGGAATTGTGCGCCTCCAGCAAAGTTAACAAGTATGTTGTCATAAGAGATGTCCTGAAATATTCGCACCAGTTCTCAGGTGAAAATAGAAAATAGGGCATAATACCGACCAGATGAGCGACAAGTCTCTCATGGCAAAAAGTCAAGCCCTATATATGTCGTGAGTTGTTTGTCGCGCAACTCGTTGTCTCGATGTTTAGGACACACCTCGGTAACCTGGAGAACGAAATCAAGAATCTCTCCCAAGTCATAGAACCACGAAAGTCTGTGAGCCGACCACATCATCGGGAATACGACGAAATTGAGGCCTTCATACTTTAGTTCCTGCAATACGGGAAGGGCGTGATTTCTTCCTCGAAATGAGTCTTCACCCATGGAGAGACGCTTCAGAGCTAGGTGATGCTCGACTCCAGAGATATCTCCGTCAATAGATATAAGACGTATAATCACATCCTGGTTCCAGCGAGTGCGAGCTGGACAATGGATGACTCGCTATGACGAATTAGCCTTGGCGAAAATACAACGCGATTTCTGCAGACCTCTAATCCGTAGAATCTGGTAGGTGGCCCAGGGTAGTCAGAAAGATAGGTGTAATCGTGAAGACGAGGATTATTGTTTGGCGGGGAAAGCTCGCAGTCATTAGCGGGGATCCACAAATCAAGACGATCATGAAAGAACTGTATAAGAAAAGGAAGATTCCACATATCGTAGTAAGGAACCTCATCATCAGTAATTACAACCTTGTTTCTCCATTCCACAAGGGTACGTGGAAAATCCATTGGAAGGACTGGAGGCTCGGGGGGTACGAATGGAACACCTTTGACTGGCTGGAAGACCCCATACCGGGTTGATAAGTACAGAGCAATAGACACACCGATACCTGATAAATGAGTACAATTGTAAAGGTGAGCGATAACGCTAGGTGCGCTTACCTAAAGCTGCCGTAGAATAGAATTTGAACATCATGCTGACACGCTGCTAGATCAATGGCAATCACGAACTAGAAGGAAAGAGGACCAACGTGGGATTGATCGTCGGCTTAGTGCCGAAGTGCCGAACCACCGGCATTTCGACAGAAAGCCTCTCAACGGAATTGTGAAGTTCACAATTCAACGTTCAACACTGTACCTCCTGGTCTTTCCCACCATCCTGCCCACTAACCAAGTCACTCATATGGAGAAATAGTATCCACAATCAAAATACCTACCAACGCCGGACCGAATTTTCGCCGTCATGTTTTATGTATCCAATTGCAGATCGGTCACGAAAAGTATCTCCACAAAATATGAGAACAATAGGAGCCTTCTTCTTCCGTAATTTTCTCCATCTAATTAATTCAATCAAGCAGTCTGTCGCATACGCGTAATTTCACAAGCAAAATCCACTATGTCCGCATGAAGGAGACTGTATAAAAGACACAACAAGTCGAGGAATTTACCCTCAGCTTCCAGCTTCACAATAATGTTCGATCGTATCTCAGCCTTCTCTCTCGCCATCTTGGCTCTGCCTCTCCTCGTGGCTAGCAGTGCCGTCCCAAGACAAGACACCAATACCACCGTTACCGGTGGCAAGTGCAACACCGGTTCAGCCCAGTGCTGCAAGTCGGTTCAGGACGTAAGGTTTTCTATTGTCGTCTTGAAGGATAATACTCACGATGTCATATAATAGCCCAAGTCCGACGCTGCCCAGAACGCCCTCGGTGTTTTGGGAATTCCCATTGGTGCTATCATCGCTAATGTGTAAGTTATTCTTTCATGACAATGTAAATTTATTAATTTGCTTCGAAAGTGGTCTTACTTGCGACCCCATCACTGTCATTGGTCTCGGTACTACCTCATGCGCTAACCAGCCGGTGTGCTGTGAGAATAACAACTTCGTGAGTACTTGCGTCCTCGGAGAATTGGATAGAGACTAACGTTGAACTTGAAGAATGGTGTTGTTGCTCTAGGCTGCACTCCCCTTAATGTGATGGCCTAAACGTGTACTACATGATTTGTTTCGATCATTTCGAGTTCAAGTTATAATTAATATTGATATTTTGTGATTTTAATCAGTCCGAAACGTGAAACTTCGATGGTGCTGAGGGCATATATTCTGTAAGAGTGAAATCGACCGGGTACATGTACAATCAGCCAATACATACACAAGAAAGGAAACGCTGGCTCCATCCTACACTTCCTGCAAGGGGTAAAATACAAAGTCCTCAACGCTACAACTGCTATGAACAAAAACTACAGCCAAAGGAGAATGAAAATGTTAAAACTTGTGTATCTGAAACGCCTGCATTGCCACATCAGGCAATTCATCCAAAACATGAGCTGACTCGTCAACAATCCAGTCAAGAAATGCAACGAGGACGACCTCCTTGCCCACCTGCCCAAGAACATCACTAGAATCATAGGCTAGTAGCACACCTAGTTTGTCTGATATGAACTGATCCAGCCCTTGAAATACTCTCGACGAAACCTCCTCCGACAGAGAGGATTCCAAGGTAATAGAGCCTCCTACGGCTTTGTAGACATCACCACCGAAATGAGTCTGAGATTTCTGCATGACAGTAGAGAGATTGAAGATGTGTTCCGTCATGAAAGGACAGGTCATCCGGAGAGAAGTGTCCTTCACCAGTCGGAAGACGGATAGGGCACGGTCGTAGTGGGAGGGAAAGGGTGTCGCGCAGAGCAGTATCTCCATAAGAGCTACATAGAGCTCAGCATCAACTGGATCGTATGACGACGGTGCCTGCGCTATAGCCTCAGTCGGGGTGACCGATAAATGCCGTATCAACGATGTAAACCTTGGTCGATCGTACTTGTTTACCGGATCATGACAGAATGCGCGAACGGTTCTTAGCATGCATTCTTTCCCCAGGAACGTGATGGCGCCGTCGTGGTAGACATTCTTGAGAACTACGGCGTTAAGAGCATCAATTTGAGCGAGGGACAATTTGGTTATGGTGAATGTGATGAGATCTTCCGGTGATCTGAGACGGTTCAGATTAATCGACGAGAAATCAGTGCCCTCGGGAATTTGGTCCTCATTGACGAGTTTGGGTGCAGGTAGCTCCTGGGGAATCTTGAGCAGCTCGCTGCTCACTGGCCCCATCCGTTGGTATATGAACGTCAAGTTGGACCGTAAGATGACTGCAATCCGAGGGCTGACGACAAAGATGCGATGAACCTGGTCGCCTGTCACTGATAACCCCTCCCACAATCCAAATGCGTTGCTGCTCAGAATAAATTCTGAGGTAGAATGAGCCTCTCATATACCAAGGAAACATGCGCTGGCCTGCATATCGTACGCAAGAGCCTCGCTATGCTCCATGTCGGGATCAAGATTGGTCATCATCTGAAGATGAACTGTTTCCATTCCACGTTCGTCGTATATCGCTTTAGCGTGGTCAAGAATCTGTGAATGAGGGGTATCCAAGTAGTAACGGAGAACATGCAGCCACACATCGGTATGTGTTTGGCAGTGGTGTTTAGTTTTATAGCGTTCGAGCCACTGCCGAATTGTCGAGCCTCCATGAGGATGATCAGGATCGAAGTACGACCCTCCCAGATTGCGGTAATGCATCACGAACAAGAATTTCCGTAGCCGCTCAACATCGCGGCGTTTGAGGGGGACCTTGTCACTGGCAAGGTTGGAATGGAGGGTTTGGATGACCACTGAGGCACCTTTTTCAAGGACGCCAAGCTTTTCCTCCAGCTCGTTGACGTTGCTAGGGTTGCTTGCGTCCCTGTAGAGGTTCTTGAGCCCATAAATGGTCCCAGTGGAACGAACATCAAGGCTACCTGAGGCCAAGTCATAGTAGAGGACGTGCTCAGGATAAACACCGGTGCGTTTGTATTCTCTGTCACGCTCTGCTCCGGTTCTGTAGCAAGCCGTTAAAAATCGACTAAACAAGGCGCGAACGCTTACTTGCGACGACCGACTTGAAAACGTCGCAATATGAATCTCGGGATGGCGTGATGGAACTGGTCTTGTTTGCGCGGCGGTGGTTCGCCAGGGGACGGCTGGTTTAGCTCGAGGAGGCATCAGTGCTAGGAGGAGACCAGATAAGCGGCAGAATCGCGTGAAGTGGTAAACCGATCACACGCATACGCCCCGCTTCGATCACGGCGCTTAGATCCCCTTGACATGTACAACCACTGCGGGATGACGTGACTTGTGTGACATGCCGACTTTGACTGCTGTACCTTTTCCGGCTGGAAATATGACTACCAGATATTGTTGAAGCACTATGGAAGTCACTCATTTGGTACATCATGGATCATGAAATCTGTGGAATATTGATGACCCTGTGGCTGTGCGAGCTGGCGTGATGTCCAGTTAGCCCGAGTCTTGCTGAGTAAGGATTTACTAAGAGAAAGAAAGCACTAGAAGATACAAAATGGTATTTAAGTAGCTAGATTTCATAGTGTCCTGTACTCGTTTGCCTTCTAAGCAAACATTATCTACTCGCTAGGCAAACGTGCCTGATCACACGGTGCGCGTGTTATCCAACAGAAATCTCCTCTGTATTTCTTGAGAGGCCAGCAAACTCAAGTGACTTCAATGACTCCAAGTCAAAGGCAGTTTTTCAAGTCATTGATCATAGTTCCTTGGGATTGTACCTTCAGGTACTAAGTACATGATTTGTTTCGATCATTTCGAGTTCAAGTTATAATTAATATTGATATTTTGTGATTTCATCAGTCTGAAACGTGAAACTTCAATGGTGCTGAGGGCATATATTTGTAAGAGTGAAATCGACCGGGTACATGTACAATCAGCCAATACATACACAAAACGGAAACGCTGGTTCCATCCTACACTTCCCGCAAGGGGTAAAATACAAAGTCCTTAACGCTACAGTTGTTATGAGCAAGGACTATAGACAAAGGAGAATGAAAATGTCAAAACTCTTGTATCTGCACCGCCTGCATCGTTACATCAGGCATCTTATCCAAAACATGACCTGATTCGTCAATGACCCAGTCAAGAAATGCAACGAGGACGACCTCCTTGCCCACCTGCCCAAGAACATCACTAGAATCATAGGCTAGTCGCACACCTAGTTTATCCGATATGAACTGATCCAGCCCTTGAAATACTCTCGACGAAACCTCCTCCGATAGAGACGATTCCAAGGTAATGGTGTCTCCTACAGCTTTGTAGACATCCCCACCAAAACGAGTCTGACATTTCTGCATGGCAGCAGAGAGATTGAAGGTGTGTTCCGTCATGAAAGGACAAATCGTGCGCAGGGAAGTGTCTTCAATTAGTCGGAAGACAGATAGGGCGCGGTCATAGTGAGAGGGAAAGCGTTTCTCATCGAGCAGTATATTCATAAGAGTCGCATAAAGCTCAGCATCGACAGGATCGTTCGACTGTGGTGCCTGCCCCATCAATGTCGGGATGACCGATAGGTGCCGCATTAATGATGCGAACTTTGGTCGATCATGCTTGTTCATCTGATCGTGACAGAATGAGCGGACGGTCCTGAACATACGTTCCTTCCCCAAGAATGTCATTGCGCCATCCTGGTGAACATTCTTCAAAACTACAGCGTTAAGAGCGTCAGTTTGAGCGAGGGACAGTTTGGTTATGGTGAATGTGAAGAGGTCGTTAGGTGATCTGAGACGATTGAAATCGACTGACGAAGGATCGGAGCCTTCGGGAATGCGGAATGCAGCTTCCCCATTGACGAGTTTCGATACAGGTCGTTCCTGGGGGATCTGAATCAGGTCGCTGTTCATTGGCCCCATCTTTTCGAACATGGGAAGCAAGTTGGACCGTAACACGACTGCAATCTGAGGACTGACGACAAAGACACGATGAATCTGGTCGCCCGATGGAGCTACGCCCTCCCACAGTCCAAAACTGTTATTGCTCAGAATAAACTCTGATGTGTCATGAGCTTCCCATATACAAAGGAAACTCATGCCGGCCTGCTTTTGATATGCAAGAGCCGGGTAGTGCTCCATGTTGGGATCGACTGTGTCGGTCAACATCTGAAGATGAACCTTCTCCATTCCGTGTTCTTTATATATCGCAGTGGCATCATTGACGATCTGGGAATGGGGAGTATCCAAGTAGTAGCGGAGGACAGACAGCCATACATCGGTGTGTGTTTGACATGATGGATGCTTGGTTTTATAGCGCTCGACCCACTGCCGAATTGTCGAGCCTCCATGAGGATGATCAGGATCGAAGTACGACCCTCCCAGATTGCGGTAATGCATCACGAACAGAATTTCCGTAGCCGCTCAACATCGCGGCGTTTGAGGGGGGGACCTTGCCCTGGCAGGTTGGAATGGAGGGTTTGGATGACCACTGATGGCACCTTTTTCAAGGACGCCAAGCTTTTTCCTCCAGCTCGTTGACGTTGCTAGGGTTTGCTTGCGTCCACTGTAGAGGTTTCATGAGCCCATAAACTTTCCCGATGGGACGAACATCGAGGCTCCCTGAGGCCAAGTCATAGTAGAGGGACATTCTCAGAATTACCACGGGGTCTGTTTGTTATTCTTCTTGGCGCTGTGCTCTGCTTCTGTGGTAATGCGTTAAAAATCGAATACCCAAGGCACGGGCGCTTACTTACTTGGCAGGACCACTGCCAGGTTGAAAACGTCGCAATATGAACCTTGGGATAGCGTGCTGGTACTCGTCCTTTTTTTGGCGCCGTGGGGGAGTACCGGAGGATACGGCTCGTTTGGCTCGAGGAGGCATCAGTGCTGGGAGGAAACCAAGTAAGCGCCAGAATCGCGTAATATAAAGTGTCAAACCGATCTTACGCAAACGCCCTGCTTCGATCATGGCGCTTAGATCCTCTTGAGATGTACAACCTGGCAGGGTCAGAATATCATATACGAACAGGGAATTGCTCGTATATTCAAGGGCGTTTAACGATACTCATTCGAAATTTTATTCGCAATCGTAGTTCACAGTGACTTTCGGAGGTTGAGACGCAGCAAGCCAGGTTCAACTTGAATGGGATAAAGTTACACGTGTTGGGCGATACGTAAAATCGTTTAAACGGGTCACAAAACGTGAATTACCGAGCTGCAGCGCAAGGACCCTTCGTTGTCCTTGATAAGCAGACATATAATACAGACGAGACAAAGACAAAGACAAAGACGTCGAGAGTCGAGACGAACTTAAAGTTAGACATACTAGACAAGCAAATGACACGTGGTCAACGTTTACCGCCACGACATCACGTGCTTCGGTAATGTCGGCTTTAACTCGCAATCCCTTCAGAGGGCCATTTGTACCAACCTTCCTCCAGTCAGCAAGAGACTGAGCGCCCTCATTACCGACACTGATTTTGCTTCTACAGAGGAAGAAATCTAGCGAGACCGTGGCGGAAGACCTGCCGCCGGTTCACCCCAAAGCTTCCCCGACATCTCTATCAGAGTAAGTTCACAATCGTCGTCCGGTGTCATTGTATAAGTCTGGGATTGAGCTTTGAGAAGATATATATTCCACCATCAGCGGCTTCTGCTGCAGCAACACTATCTGATTCGAAGCATCCGCCACAATCAGTCAAGTCCATCCACGATTATCGTCTTCTGTATCGCGACTCACGAGAGACGCCTACACTTACTAGAGCCGCGACAAACGGTATCATTTATCCGTCAACCCCCTACCTGCAATCAACCGGAAACTACATTCGTGGGTGCCTGGCCGCTTGGACAACCACGACAAATGTTGGTTCATCACAACGCAGCTTACCCGCTCCTCCTTTCTCCCGATGCGTGCCGCGGAAAAGATCAATCATGCTTGGGGAGCTTTGTCTTCGGGTTCGAGTAATTGTGGCTACTCTCTTCTTCATCAAACATTGGGTATTTATCGACGTAGAAACTACTACCTCCATCTCATACTACTCTTTCAACAGTCTAACCGCGAAAACACGAGCAGAAATGTGTCCTCAATTCCAAGCCTTCTGCTATGCCCTGCAACTCAACCTCACCCCGTCTACTATCTTCAAGGGCCTCTGCGCAATTACCGTCGAGACCATCTGCCTTAGTATCGAAAGAAAAGTCGCCGGGCTAAACCACAGCACCTTCTGCGGATGCACGGATGACGACTGGCTACCCTCAATAACCGATATCATGACATGCCAACGCTCTATTGCCTTCGCCCCCAAGCCCTCAAGCAAAAGGGAGTATGGTGTCTTCTCCTTGAATGCGTCACCTCCCAACAGTGGACGATAGCAATCTTGGGCATTCTCTCCTCCCTCTTTTCACACAGGACTCGGATATGCCGCGCCCCGCGACGGCCCACCACTTCATTACATTACACCTGCCGTCAGTCAGATTATTAGAGACGTCAGAGCTGCCGTTATCTATTCCCATCGGTACGGTACCTTGCACTAAATATTTCGCATGAATGATGAGCAGACAACACCAGTGTTTCACAAGAAGAAGGGGCTAAGGCACATACACGTTCTCAACGGCTGGTATGTTTTGAGCCGAATAATAGCGGTATATGTACTCCAAGATTTCTTGGGTGAAGGGTCATCGGTTGTGGTGATAGGTATTTCGCTTATTTTTCATCGTTACCGCTTCGGCACTGACTGTACTCGTGTATTTCAAGCATTTCTGCGGATCTTGGAAGGCTCTAAGACTAGGATCCTCGAACTCCTCAATATCTCGGAAATCAAGGTGGGACTGGCTCAGA
>NW_026848644.1:0-28576 GCF_030435595.1 Desarmillaria tabescens | reverse complement strand
CCCCGGCCTCAAGGCTCCTAATGGGCGCAAGGCTCATGCTTAAGTGAGCAGTCTGAAATTCGAACTAGTCTCAGTGCATCAACAGAGTTAGAGCCTAAGCATGGGAAGGATGAGTACAATGTCTACACATAACTCAAACAATTCAATCTATATCATATTTTCCTCAAAATTTTCCTACTTATTCCCCTTTTCTCATAAAACGTGCCAGTTAGAGGCTCAGATTTGGCTCAGATAACTTTGACTGTCCGAGCACTTTCAATTTCATCAATACCGGAAATTCTCAGAGCACCGTTCCCCTGACATTGTGCATTATCGCTTACGAGGATTCTCACCAAGTGTTCACACGCTTGAGATTCTTCTTTTTAAATTCACAGAACCACGCAAAAGCTCGAGCTTGTTTGATCACACGCTCGGGTACACTACATCAAATTTCCTTCGGGAATTCTGATACTACAGACAGAATAGAGTTATTTGTATGGGGGCTAAACAGTCACACGTTGTCGATACAACCAATTTTCTGTCTTTCGTAGTTTAGACATATTAGTAATAGTACACTTATGTGGAATATTGAAGGCCGGAAAAAGTCCTTCAGATGATAGATGATCAGATACGATGCATCTAGGGTAGCGGCTCTCGACTGCTCGACAGCCGATTGAGGTGAATATACACATCGGTCCCAAACCCGTCCATAGCTATTAGTCGAAGATCGCCACCAAAATAACGAGCATACTACCATCGGGGACGTGAGCCAGCAGTTCTCAAAGCAAACAGTCAACCTCACCAATCTTGATAATGGTAGCCCATAACCGAATCCAGCCATAGGGGCCTTAAAATCGCTTGCGTTAAAATCTTCAGACACGCCTTGACCTTCCATCGTCGTGTACATGTACGTCCAGATTAATGGTATGGCACTTCGGGGTATGCCGCCGCCTTCGTCGCTTATTTTTATAGTGATATCTTCCGTGCCCTCCACTACAACTACCTTTATAGGTGGATAACCATTTTCTGCATCAACACCAAATCTTTCCACAACCGCACGCAAAGAGTTCTTCAAGAGCTCGAAAACAATATGCGAAAGATGGCCTGGCACATAAGGAAAGCAAAGGTCGGGAGGACAAATGAGCTGAACGGGAGGTCCCTTGAACATGGCGTAATGCTCTTCGCATACGAACCGCGCATTTTCAATGGCTTCTTGTACGATGTCGTGAACGTTGGCATTGGTGCAAATTATGCCGACATAGTCATCGTGCGACTGTTCGCTGTTCAGCGCAATATCTTCATCATATAGTAAGGAAGCGAACATATTGCACAAGAAAAAAAACGCACGTTGTCCAATCAAGAACCGGATGCCAATCCGTGAAAGATAAAACCGGTCCAACCATGCCTGAACGTCGAGCCCAATATTTCTTTCCCCCTTGCTACGTTTCCACTCTAGAACACCTTGTGCTACAGTCGTCACGGTGGGGTCGTGGCGACTCTTTATCGCCTCCAGGGTTTTAGTGAAGCGTGCGTTGTAGTCCCGCACTTGAGGAGGCCAGTCAATGTTGTCGGTGTTGGCGTAGTACCTAACGAGTCGTATTCACAGAGACAGAAGACCAGGAAGGGGGAGGCTCACCTTCTCTCCATAGGAACTCTAAGCTTCAGTTTATTGAACCCATTACCACCGTTTCCGCTCAAATTCATCATGCCTTGCGATCCACCATGGTAACTTGTGTGCAGATGAGGATTATTGGCATAATCTTCTACTAATTGCGCCAAAGATGGGTTCGGAACGGGTTCAGGAAGCGATGAAAGTTTGTCATCACGCGTTCCAATCAAGGCGCGCCGAATATGTTGGGGAAGAACGATTTGCGGAAACGTTATGAGTTCCTGGCCGATATTTGGTTGTGAGGGGGGAGATGGAATAACTATATACCAATGACTCACTTCGAATGACTGTGCATACCAATTCTTTACCTTCTTTATCGAAGGCATGGAGCTGAGATTATGTGGCAGCTCGTCAAGTTCTTTGACGCGGTGAGCCAAACGAACGGGGAGCTCCTCTACGTAGCACACGACCGTGAATCACATTTCATCCAAGCCAAACAGAATAAGGCATACCAGCAAGAAATTGGCTAGCTTTCAGCAGAGTTCCCTGACTAGGATTTTGCCAAAGAGGACCATTTGTTGTAGAGAAACTGCAGCAACAAGTATGAACACCGCAGAATCCTTCGACAAGCTTGGTACTTACCTCCCGTTTGCGGGAAGCTAGCAAAATGGTGGATCTTGTCCCATAGGCTGGGGGTGATGCGAAACATCGAGCTCATGGTACATCCAGACGATGGAGGAGCAACTGACGGCGAGAAGGAAGGAGGAAGATGAACGGATGAGGACTCCGGGGTACCCCAGATTCACATGCCCCTATATCACGTGCTCTAATAGCCGGGGCCGAGAAAGCTTGAGCCTTGCCGGACTGTGTGAACATTAACCCACGTCCTTTCTATCAGCGTTCTCCAGTTGCAGCTATCCTAAAGACCAACTTTTCTTTCTATGGGTCCTATATCTACAGGTATCTCCGCGTTTCATTGGCAGACGGGGCCCCGTTGGTCTTACATCCGTATGTTTCCGGATGCAGACCAAGACAAATTCCCCTCCGCATCCAGGCCACCCCCACACCCCACCGGGGTATCTTTGAAACCCAACTGTGCCGTCTTCGTTCTTGATTGACGTCCACAGGCATTTCCCGACTCTTCGACGTGCTTCGTCTGGTACATCTAGGCATCTTTGTTCTTGTGACCCGCCCACCACAACTGGTTCAGACGATGGAAATACTAGTCCTATCTGCTACACAGTTCGAGAAACTCCAACGAAAAGTTTGTGTTGTGGGCGGACCCGCTATGTTAGAGGATGCCACTTGAACTCACTGCTGGCAGCTTATGATTGAACCATTCAAGTATCGTCGTTCCTCACAGAGATTAGCGCTGCGACTAACAATAAATATAGGCATCCGATTTTAACGCATTCCCAGGATCCAGACATCGAGGTGGTCCACACGCGAGACCGGAGATGAAGTTGGCCGTTGTATCATGACAATTGACTTTAAAGATACTTTCCGACTCCTCTCAAGCCCCCGGAGAACTCTAATTTAGGCGGACGCGGCGGCCGACCGCATGGCAGGTCAACCCGCCGCTAATGGCACAGACTTGACGTCAACTTTTAAGAGTCACCCCTCTGACCATCAAAGCAAAGAATGCAACATAGCAGCTTCAGCAAGGACCAACAGGCGCTGCTTTGTCTCTTGATATGGATTTTGGTACAGGAATGACTGAGAAAAAGCGAAGAAGTCAACGGGTTGTACCGTCCACTCACCTATAGGGAATGTACGGCCGTGACGTCAGCACATATACGACCTCCCACGCCGGTCTCAATGTCTCCAGGTTTCATCTTGAGTAGTACAAAATATCAGAACACTTTCCCACTCCTGCATCAGAAGCTCTGAACAGCTCTGGGCTCGTCCTGGAAGCCTGCTACCAGTACCTTTCTTTGCTCACGGTCTCATTGGAAAGCACCTATATCGCAGCCGCTTGCACGTAATTATAAGCAGATGCCTCGGGAAGTCTTTGCAGCGATACTTCAGTGCTCGTGGGGGAGTTGGCGTTCTTTCATTGGAGTTTCGTGGTATTTTTAGGTACGTTTTCCTTCTACGAGGATTCGCAATATCATCTGACACCTTCCGGCGTGAAGTGCGCACTAATCATAATGTGGAAGAAGTCTTGGGGCCTTGGGCCTTAAAGTTTTGAATGGATGCCACAAGGTTTGTCGGAACTGCACTGTCCAATACACAGTACCCGCCGTGCCAATGCATCACACTGATCATCAGGCTGTCAAAATCAGGTCGAGGGAACATGGGACGAGCAGAGGAATGCATGTAAATGCCAAGCCCGTCATGCATGAGTGCTTGAGGTAAGGACGGACTTCGTTTCTTTCGAAAGACAAAATAACGCTAAACCTAGGCTAATATTGTATCTGAGCTCTGCCTCAACCAGGATACTAACATTCACGCCAAGGATAAACGCGGAGCTCAAACCCTTCCGTTCGGTCCAGAAACTCGGTAATCTCCTCTGCGGGTTCCACGCCTTTCAGCTCCAAGAAATGATGGTTTTTTCGGAATCGGTCTGGAGGGCTATCCTGGAACCTCCATTGTTTCGTTCTCAGTCACCGGTGGCTATGAGATCCGACTATAAAATAAGGGATTCTCTTATGAATGCATATCCTCAAGCTAAGGCATCTTCAAAAATGAAAGGCTACTATCTTGCGTCATTGCATTCCTCTACTTGGGCTTCGTCTCTGCGACGCAGGTAGGCTCCTCCATTAGGTCTTTGGCCATTATCGGGCTCGATGTTAATCTTCTACTCCCAGAATACCGACTCAGCGATTCCTCTCCTCCGAGGATACGACGGGGCGACTCAGGATCATTTTTACACAACCAACGCCGCAGAAATGGAGAATGCTATCACTGTGCTCAATTACAAATCTGAGGGTGATGCAGCTCGCATTTTTGGTTCCCAAGTTTCCGGAACGGTACCATTCTATCGCACATACCACCCCACCGTAGTTGATCATTTCTACACCACATCCATTGACGAGCGCAACAACGCGGTCCAGAATTGGGATATAATGACGAGGGTATTGTTGGATACATCTATCCTTCGGCGGCGTGCTGCAGCGTCCCGTTCTATCGCTTGTACAACCCAACTGTGCACGATCATTTCTATACCGCCAACGCGAACGAGAAAAACACCGCAGCCCAGACCGATGGGTATGTGGACGAGGGCATTGCAGGATATGTCCTTTCCGTTTGATTGCAGTATGTGGAGTCCATGTGTCTGATCACAACATTCATTAACCTGCATCACAGATGACGATTGTTCCTTGTAGATCATGATGATGTCCGAATGATATTTTCCCTTTTCCGTCAGTTTCTCCTGCGGAGAGAGCGATGATAAGTTAAGCATCAATCACATCATTTCGGGGGTTGAATATCTATACACAAGAACACGCCGTGCCCTTCATGAACATATTTGGACAGGAGGTACGTTGATGTATCAGACGTCCGAGCACTGTTTTGAACGAATACAATTGACATCTGCACCAACAAAAAAACGGGGATTTCAGGCGCTTCCATTCATCTCCAGAACTCGAACATTTCACATGTAGTGCCGCCACCTTCCGGGGCCTGAAGCTTCAGGTCTCAAGCTTTACTAGACCTTCCATTTGTTTCGTTCGCCCAAATTGGATCGAAGACATGCAATCCACTATACCTCAAGTATACCTGAAGCCTTGTGTACAGCGGGGCGAAGTCTCGAGCAACTGCATCCAAAGTTTCAATAGTATAGCGCTGTGGGATTTTTACCAAGACTTCAGTTGTGGACGGGCGCTCGGCTCTCCTTGTGTATCATCTCAGCGAAAGACATTGAAGGGGTAAGTCATCAACATACGTATTTCTCATAGCACCATTGTCATTTCCATTAGGATAGCTGAGGGGATTAGCGGCCGCTTGTCAGCGTCATCACCAGTGCCTCAGGATCACTACGACACAAAATCAGTGCTTATTCAATCAAAATCGAACAAGCTTGAGGTTTGCCACCGTAACCCTGCCCCGTGCACTTCATACATCGCCCTACACGCACCATCTCTGTGGCGATCAGTTCGGGAGCATGTGAGCAGCAAAAATGTACGTAGATGTCAAACCCACGGTAATTGAGGCACGAACGCTGTTCGCTCAAAGATCTGCGAAATCCAGTTGGCCACTAAGCGTCTGCCTGATCTCGGCCTCAACCATAATAGGTATGAACAAAATCGCTCAGGGGCCCTTCTGTGAGTCGATCATTCAGTTTTGCGATTTGACAGTTCTTCTATTCGCTCCGAAATGTACGCAGGAGTATCCAGGAATTCGGGCTTCATCTTTCAGGTCAGTCACCAGGGAGTCGGACATTCAATCATACTATAAAACGAGGGTAATTCTCTCATAAATTCATATCCTCAAGCATGAAAGGTTTACTACTGTCTTGTGCCATCGCTTTCCTCACCTCGCGCGTCGTCTCTGCGACGCAGGTAGGTTACTTCATTAGTTCTTTCGCTACTGCCAATTAAGCGTCTATCCGCAGAATACCTGCCCCCAAGACCAGGCAATACCTCTCCTCCGAGGATACAACGGAGGGTCTCATGACCATTTTTACACCACCAGTGCTGCAGAAATGGAAAATGCTATCACCCAGTCGAAGTACAGTTCCGAGGGAGACGCAGCCCTCGTCTTTGGTTTCCAAGCTCCCGGAACGGTGCCGTTATATCGCACATACCAGCCCAGTGTTGTGGATCATTTCTATACCACCAATGAAAACGAGCGCAACAACGCGATCCAGAATTTGGGATATAATGACGAGGGTATCACTGGATACATCTATCCTTCCGCACTGTGCGGAAGTGTCCCGTTCTACCGCTTGTACAACCCAACGGTACATGACCATTTTTATACCGCCAATGCGAACGAGAAAAACACCGCAGCTCAGACTGGCGGGTATGTGGACGAGGGCATTGCAGGATATGTCCTACCTGTTTGAACGCAGTACGTCAAATTCATACATCTGGTTAGAATATTTACTGACTTACACTATTCTCAGGCGAGAGCAAGCCTCGTGTGGATCTAATATTTTAACTGCTTTCAGTTGTCCGTAACATTGTGACTGCCAATGATATATATCAGTTTCTTCCATAAACAGTGATGATAGCACACAGAACGACCTTGATGCAAGACATATCTAGACAGGAAATCCCTGACTTCTTCAAATCTGTTGAAGCGTGCAATTCGCAATTGGATCAATAACAGGATGTCTCTGTGAGATTGAAGGGGTTTAAATTCTTCAGAAAGCAAAATAATGGTACTTCAAAGAAAGAACTTACAGGGTATCGCCGCCATCAGCATGCTGATTTTGGATTCTGAGGAAATCCGGCCTTCCATCCAGGAGACTTCACCGAATTCAAGGGAAGAATCATCCTAGAGAAGGTATGCGTTAGGTACAGACAAGCCAAGCAGTCAAGCAGGCAGTGTACAAGCAAGGGATAAGCAGCTAAATTCACCACAGTGCTTGTACAGGAAAACTTTGGGTCAAGAGAGTAGCATCATGTTACATTCCATCAAGCGCGATCAAACAAGGCAGAAGGAGATCTCAAGGAGACAGTTTGTCGCACCCTGGTGCTAGCGGCTGGCACCGACTCAGACGCGGCAATTGCCACATCCAACTTGCAGTGAACTCCCGTCTGCCTTTTACCCGTTCTGATACTGTTTTCCAATCCAGTACGCCTAATATCTCCGGCCTCACGAGCTTGTGAGCTGGTGGTGAAGTGGTGGTTAGGGAGGCACCACCCCCGTACGATCATATCGTAGAGCGCGCGGACCAGGACATGGCATTACAGCTTCTACTAGCTCCTTGAACATCTTCCTGTTTGTTTCCCTACGTCTCACTTTAGACTTGGGGTGCCTTCTACGCTTCATTCATTGATATCAACAGATAATTCTTTCTAACTGCTAAGGCTGGAGAATCCTAGTATGACTAAGCCCGCTTTATTCTGGCTCTTTAGGAAATGACGACATCTTTTAGCCAGCTCTGACAAGTGTGAATGCGTTGCTGATCCTTGATTCTCCAAGCTCCTGGAGCTGTATCCTCTGCATTGTGCATAAAGTGGGCATAGGCAGTGAAAATGTGTGACGCTCCTGTAGCAATCCGACTTCGGCTCTCAGACTCGGCCCTACTATGCCTCATATGGCATACTTCCAGGTATCCAGTGAGGTATCTCAGACTTCCCAGTCACCTGTTAGAACGTTTCCTTTGATGTCGGATTACTAGTTGAATGGCGCCTTCTCATCGTCTTCGATCTATCCGGAAACACATGTCCATCACATCGAACAAAGAACAAATCCCCAATACCTGACTGGGTGCCAGGACTTCCTTACTATCCGCTCAGGGCAAGCTTGGCAGGGACAATGCTTCGTCTCAGCACCTGGACACTCGAGGTATGTAGGGTGCTTATTGAGATTCAAAAATCGAGTTAGAAAATCAGTCAGCTGATTAAATATCTGTCTTCGTTCCGGAACGAGAAGAAGACTTGATACTCTGGTCTGCACAACTTATCATTCCGGCTGTACGAGTCGACTTGACAGGCCTTCCATTCCTTTGAGATGTGTTCCGAGAGCTGACTTCGTAGAATCGTATTCGCTCCAAGATGTGTCTTAGTAGTGATGACGCCATTCACATACAAGTAGGATACGGTGTTTGTGAAAACATATCTTCAAAAAGTCTACGGGATTATCGAAAGGCTTAGTACTGACCTACGTATCTGCTCATCTCTCATTGGGTGTCGTTTCTGTGACGGAGATAAGCCATCCCATTTGCATCGTCGGTTAAATTTTTGGCTACCGCTTCACCGCGCGCTTAACAAAGAGGATTCAGACCATTTATAGACCACCAAAGCTACCGTCGCTAGCGGCTGGAAGCTCGAAGGAGACGCTGCCTGCATCTACGACTTCCAAGCTCCCTGCAGCGACTGTACCACTCTATCGTATGTACTCGCCTGCCGCCGTTTATCGCTTCTACACCACTGATCAAGCACAGCAAAACAATACAATCAATAATCTTGGATTCACCGACCAGGGCATCGCTGGGTACATTTACCTTTCGACTTTTTAACTTTGTGGTAGCGTTCCATTCTATTGTATGTATCAGACCACTACGCATGATCATTCCTACACCATTAATGCGGCTGAGAGGGACAACACTGTCAAAAATGGAGGATGTCAGGAGGAGCACATCGCGGGATATGTTTCTCCTATTTAATCGCAGTAAGCCGACGTCATCTTCCTAGCGTAAATCCATGTTGGTCAACATCATTTCCAGGCCGGTGTCTCTAACCTGTCGCGCAGACTACCTATAGTTATTGCGTAGTCGGTTTCGTGCTATGAATTAGCCTGCTAAGAATGAGTTGTGTCCTAATAGTAATGGAATCTGTTTCAAGAGTTCAAGGTCAAATGATCAATTTCAATTCGGGATACAGAACTACAGTCAAACAATACAGACAACAAAACTACAGATGAATGTAATACATACAATTGAATATCAGGGGAAAAGAGATCAAGTGATGATATAGAGCGGTCGCCGCCTGGGTTGGCATAAGGGCATAGATGAGCATAGATAGGCATAGATGGCATAGACAGCATAAGTGGCATACTGGCGGCAACCGGCTCTTGAAGATTGTGGTCAATACAAGGTGGCGCAGGAAAGATGAAACGGAGAAAAAAATGAACAAGAAACGAAAGGAATAATTCAGTGCAGAAGAGTTGCGCGGTGCCGGGCGGGTTTACATCTGTGAAAGTACGTTAGTTTAGACGAAGATGTGAGACTGAAAATGATCACTCACGACACAAGCTTTAAGCTGTTGCTTATCGTAAGGACATTGGCACTCCTGAAGGATCCATCTACGATTCATCGCTGCAACGAGAAGTCTGGTTTCTTTAGCCACCTCGTCCTCTTCGGAGTCCTCCTCGACCTCTACGTCAACAAAGGCGGCGAAAGACTTCGGTCTCCTCAGCTTCGAAGGTGTGCCGATCTTAGGAGACCCGTGCGACTCGGTGCGGGAGCGGGAGGTACGGGTTATTGAAGATAGCTCCTTGACGCGGACCATTTGAGCAGGAGCCGTGGGGGCAGCTGGAAGAACGTTGGAGTCGTTTCCCGCGCCCTGTTCCTTAGGTACAGACTTGAGCCTAAGCAAGACACCGGCAGTCTTGACGAACTTGCGTGTCGTGGAGTCGGCCCTCTGACGCGTGAGCCTATCGATGACCGGAGAAGGCAGAGCAGGCGAAGGGGGTCTATCCACGTTCGAAGAACGCTTCAGGCGGAGGAAACTGGGGGCGGTGGCTGCAGAGCGGATGCTGAGGGATCTTTGGGCCTTGATCCTGAACCTGTTGGATGCCACTTTAACATTACGTTCCTCGGGAGACTCGACCATCGTCTCATCTGAAGAGCCAGACATGGAGCGCAGGTGGAAGCCCCGAACAGACGACGTGCGCGAGGACAGTGAGTCGGCGTAGGTGGCACCATTGGAGCGAACGTGGGGATGAGTCAACTGGAAAGCAGCAGGCGACATGATGTTCTTAACAATAAGCTCGAACGAAGGAAGTGGGAGTTATGTTCTTGTGGATTATATAGGCCAGCCTTTTGTGTGTTCGGGTTTGGTCGTCGGCTTGGTCTCTTTGTCCGTGGGATGGTTGCATGGTGGCGCCTATTGTTTTCATATTTCGGCCAATATCTTTGCTCTATCGTGGCTAGGCAGTGTGATTTTCAAGCCTCGGACACGCCAATTTCGGACCATACGTTCCCTGTGGAAGCTTTCATCTAGAAAGCCAAAGCTCGGATGCTGATAAGCTGAATCCTAAGACTTCTTTGCCTCTAGTAACAGCACGAGTAGATAATTGTGACGGTGCATTAATGATCCAAGTGGGAGAAATCCAAAGAACGGCATTAATTAATACTGTTGTTATCCCCACATATATCAAGACGCCCAGGAAGACGAGTTACAAGGTAGATTTTGCTGTAAAAGTCAAAGGTGGATGCTCATTTGGCCTTGGATACTTCGATGTGCACCCATCGTGGTCGGTGTGTCGTAAACGCCAGAAAAACGGGTACCAGCATAGCCCTAGTCAAGGCCAAGTCAGCTTTCCAGTTCACCAAAGGTAATAAGAAGATCCAATATAGATGGTGTTGATTTGTCTAGACTCCATGTGCTTTCTTCGCTGCGGTTCAGCGGCTTTGGCTTTAGCTTCGTTGTGTCTGTAGTCAGGTTACGTGTACAGTATTACTTAGATCCGAGTACGGGTGGCTGTGTCGTTACGAACTCCGATTGAAGGTCCGAACTCCGACTCGCATCACTAATCAGTTTTGTAAAGACATTACTCATCCAGCCTGAAGGCATAAAAGGGCGGCTGCGCGCTCAACTACCCACCCCCTCCGACCGTCAGACTCAGAATTCAAGGTAAGCGCTGTTTCTCTCTGTACTGGGTGAAATCTGCGTATGGATGGAGTCCTGGAGAGCTGGATTAGGTTGGACGAACTTGGATGACGCAAATTGAGATCGCATTGCCTGCATATCTTGTGGAGCTCGTTGGAAGGCTGGAATGCTAACATTGAGGTTATCTCTTATAGATGGGTCGCCGACCAGCTCGTTGCTACCGCTACTGCAAGAACAAGCCGTACCCGAAGTCCAGGTACAACCGTGGTGTCCCGGATCCCAAGGTATATCTCATACCTCTCCCGCTCATTAGCTGCGATTCTAAGGCTTGTTCAGATCCGTATCTTCGACCTTGGTAGGAAACGTGCCTTCCGTGGACGACTTCCCCTTCTGCTGCCACCTCGTCTCCGATGAGTATGAACAGCTCTCCTCAGAAGCCCTGGAAGCTGCTCGTATTTGCGCCAACAAATACGTCACCAAGACTAGCGGAAAGGATTCTTTCCATCTCCGTGTTCGCGTGCACCCCTTCCATGTCATTCGGATTAACAAGATGTTGAGTTGTGCTGGAGCTGATCGGTGAGTGGTCCCATTGCTGCAGTTTTCGGTTAGTGTACTAAGATGCTTTAGACTCCAAACTGGTATGCGTGGCGCTTGGGGAAAGCCCTATGGTACCGTTGCACGGGTCAACATTGGACAGATCATCTTGTCCATCCGATGCAAGGATGCTAACGCCCCTGTCATCATGGAAGCACTTCGCCGTGCCCGGTACAAGTTCCCTGGCCGCCAGAAGATCATTGTTTCTAAGAAGTGGGGTTTCACTAACGTCGACAAGGCGGATTACCTCAAGCTCAAGGCGGAGAAGAAGGTGTTGCAGTGAGTATCACGTATTAGTGCATCCATCCGAAGTTATTCTGATGTGTATTATTCAGGGACGGTGCCTATGTGCAGTTCATTAGGCCCAAGGGCCCTCTTGAGCAGAACCTGAAGAACCAGCTGAGGGCGTAAGTCTATATGAATATGTATATTGCATACGCTAGTTTGGAGGTAATCCAGTGTCACCATCTTCGCCTTGTTTCTGTTCCATTCTTTTCACTAAGCTTCGCGTGATTCTTGCCCTTATATTCACTGGTCCATCTATTAACCATGGGTGGTCTCAGGGGAAAGGGGGCATATATTGATTTACTGTGTAGTTAAGCTATGTTTTTCTGACAGTGACGAGTTGATGTCGTCTTTGTTTGGCGACCTATACACATTCCAATAATATTATCGTTGAATTACGAATTGTGAGAATACAAATGATTTGATTTTGATTTTAATTTTGGATGATTATTAGCTAAGATGATTTTCTGATTTCATCAATATGGAGCCGCCCTGCTTATTGTCTCTCCACCACCATCGGACCGACGTCGGCACCTCAAAATGGACCATGCCTACAAACGCGACCAGTTCGACAGGGAAGGAACGTACCATCGAGAGATGTACCCGTCAATGCCCTCTGTTTCCTCAAATACATCAAGGCCGCCGATAACTATCCAAGTGCCTCAGTTTATGTATACTGGTCCACCAACACTGGCGCCGGGCGGTGGAGCGGAGGTCTTGGCTCCAGGGATGCTCACTGAAGGCTCATGGATGGAGAACAATGGGTTCAGCAGCGTAGCGCTGTCTTCGTATGCTAGTCTTCCTGCAGGGTGGGCACTGACACTTATTGTTATCACGCAAGGTACTCGACGTTGAAGAATTATAACACGGTCCCTGCACCACAAGAGACTGTCGAAGAAATGCAGCGGGAGTCGCATTCGGCGCCATTTGACTTTCCGTCGTCGTCTGCGACCTCGCCAGCATCAATGCCCAGTCCCCCAGCCCCATTACTGCAGCCGACGCCTATAGCCCTGACCATGCCTATTTCGCCTGCAACGTTCACCTCCGTTCCAAGTGCACCTTCAGCCCTTGGTCTTCCTGTTTACTCTACCTCGGGTTTCGATATTCTCTCTGTACTCGCCCGCGTTGCTACTCGGCCAAACCCCACCGTCACCCTAGGGCCAGTTGATCTTACATCATCTTTCGTTGTTGTTGACGTCCGGCGGCACGACCACCCTATCGTATACTGCTCTCCAACATTTTGCCAGTTGACAGGTTACCCGGAGCGGGAGATTCTAGGGAGGAATTGCCGTTTTCTGCAAAGCCCTGACGGTCGGGTTAGAAGGGGCGAACAACGACAGTATACGAGCAACGAAGCCGTTGCTCATCTTAAGAAGAGCCTCAGCGCAGATAAAGAGTGTCAAACATCTATCGTCAACTACCGCAAGGGCGGAGGAGCGTTTATAAACCTTGTGACCGTCATTCCCATCCGCGGGGGTTTCAGCGATACGCGCGGCGGCGAGGAAGACGAGGTCATCTACCACGTAGGCTTCCAGGTAGATCTTACGGAGCAGCCGAACGCTATTTTGGAGAAGCTCAAAGACGGATCTTACATCGTCAATTATCCCCCTCAGACCATGCTGCATCCCCTCGGTGACCTCCAAACTCTATGTATGGGATCAACTAAGAAGAACTTTATACCACCACTAGTGATGTCCTCACACCTCAAGGCCATCCTTCAAGCGTCGTCTGACTCTAATAATGAGAAGACAGAAGATGGAAATTTAAACCACCCCCTTTCCCTTTCCCTTCTTTCGCACCTACCTGACTTCTTTCTCGTCGTTTCGTTGAAGGGGGCATTCCTTTATGTGGCTCCTGCAGTGCAGCATGTACTCGGGTACACTGCGGACGAGTTGGTAGGAAAAGCTCTTGGAGACATATGCCATGCCGCAGATGTTGTCCCGCTGATGAGAGAACTGAAGGAGAGCTCGACATGGTCCACACCACCGCATAGTCAGGGCGACTCGGGCAAGCCTGCTGATTCAGATGGGAAACCCAAGACAGTCGATTTACTCTTTCGTGCACAAACTAAAGCTGGTGTACATGTCTGGATGGAATGTCGCGGAAGACTGCATGTCGAGCCAGGGAAGGGGCGAAAGGCGATTGTGCTTTGCGCGAGGTCCAGAGCAATGACGTCGTTATCTATATCCTCGGCTTCACCTCTAGATGGTCTGTGGGGCACGATAAACAGAGATGGTGTCGTTCTTATGGTTGGCAGTGGTCATTTGCGAAGCCAGAGGGTCACATTACGAGACGAATGGGGTTGGTCAGAAGCTGAGCTCGTTGGGAAACCTCTAGCTGCTGTCTTGGAAGGCGTCGACAACCTGTTCTATCGTGGTGGAGGCAGAGGTAGAGGCAGAGCCCGGACCAAGGGTGGCGGGAATATTGACGTGGAATTCTCTCTCTACGATACTGGCAGCTCACCCAGTGTTGGAGTAGGCGAACCGCCCTTAGTATACCAGATCATACCTCTGCCTTCAACTGCAATCGCCACAGATTACGGAACCGCTTATGCTAGTGCGTCAGGCGCTGGGCCTCCTACGACCTCCAGTTCTTCCGGCCCTCCAGGTGCTGTTCTGGCACTCTTTTCTGACCTTGACACCTCCCGCGCTTCGAGCTGGCAATACGAGTTGCAACAATTGCGATTCGCAAACCAGCGGTTGGCAGAGGAGATTCGCGTGCTGGAGGACGAGCGAGGTACGAATATGGCCTCACCAACGAGTTCCTTCACGCCGAACTCTGGCTCATCCCCTTATCCGGCGACTGGGGGGTCGTTTAGCAGCTCGTTTGCGCAGTATGCGAATGTTAGTGGCTATACGGCCACAAGTCAGCCTATAAACTCGGAAGGATTATATTCGCCTAGTGGGTACATTCCGGTCAACGCTGGATATTCGAATTTCCAATGGCCAACGGCCATGTATTCTGGTGTAAAGCGCTCGTGGGACCACCCAGCTTAAAAAGAAATCACACTCATAGGTCCTAAAGTCCCTGAACTTTAACCTCTACAGTAAGACTCTATGCTCATATCATCTACTGCGCTTTGTGACGTCCCTGAATCCAGAAAAAGCGATATCCACGGACCTACAGCTATATAAACTACTATACACGATGTATTATTTTCAGGTTGCTTTCTTGTCGTTTTCAACGTTGTCGCTCTCAGTGTATTTATATCACCTCTGACCACTACCTCATCTTATTACGCCCACACTTACATTACGGGAAATGATTAATAGGTTGAGCTTTGGATAACTGTACCTAATCAAATTGCATGGAATCAACTTCCTTTGACAAGCAGGAGGCAATTCGACTGTTTCAGGACGCATGCTATTGTATGTGCGGACGTATTTACACGCTTCCCCGCTGGTCTTCTGGTAAGTTCCGAGGGACATATATCGTCCGGGACACAATCGGCTTTACGCTCAATCCATTAGAGCCTTGTAGAACTGCCTCCCGCAATGAAAAGGGTAAATTGGTGTCCGTTTGATCGGCGTTCGTGGTATGTCTTGCTTGAATGACAAATGGTGGAACGCGGCGGGTTCCTGACGATCGTCGGGTGTCGGGACCTATATAAAGGAAGACCTGCAACCTATAAATCCAGATCCTTTCATCGTCCCTTCTTTGGATAAGAATATACAGGAGGAATGGTGTCATTTTCGAATACAGTCCATATCGATGGGCCTGAGATACCGTGAGCTGGAAGGGCTCTGGTTCCCGCGCGCGACGCCCCATTAATAGATCGATAATTATAGACTGAGGGTTAGACAGGACGTGTGAGTCGAGTCACTACCTATCTTCAGGTCCAAATCTTTGGATCATCAGTGAAGCTGCGGATGCTGGGAATCATGAGAATCAGAGCAAATAATGAAACAACAACTCCCCTTTTTGCGCTCTCGTACGTGATATCAGAGGTTAGACGCGGGTATGAGAGTGGATAGACGGGTTGTGATATCCGACGTCACTCGTTTTCCATCGATTTCAGCACTATGCGTATCACTTGATTGTCGGAACTCGAGGTACATAGACAAGACCAAGGAGAGCTGTCGACATGGTTACAGCCTGAGTTTTATATTCATCAGTTAACAAGGCTGGCCAGGGGATTTCAGCCGTCTTGTGTCGTCGCAAGGGGGGCCACGGCAGACGAGCACAGACCTCGTAGGAGGCTGGGACTCCGCAACTGAATTGAATGAACGTTATATAAAAATATCGCGCGCGCACGTGCCTATATCGGATCGTGAAGCAATGAGAACACAGCAGTAACTTGCCCGAGTAGTCCACTCTTGGAAGGAACGTTTCACGATGAAACAGCGAATGCGACTGGCTAGTTGTTCGATAATCGCGTCGCGCAGCAGGTAATTTGGGAGGGCAGTGCCTGTGTGGCGGTGCCGTTTGCAAATAAGGCGCAACTTTAGACCAAATATAGATTTGTCTTAAATTCCTTCCAACGACGACTATGTCTTTGCCCCCCGTACCTCCGCGTCCATACGACTACGACGACGCCGCTCCTGGCCCGCCGCCCCTCCCGCCTCACCCGCCAGAAATCCGGTACCATCCCTACGAGGTCGGCATCAGCGCCTCGTCACCTTTGCCCGCTCCTCGCGCTCACCAAGCCGCCAGCGTCGCCGCCGACCTAGACGCAATGTCGCGTGTCATGTCACCGCCTGCAATGTCGTCGTCAATAAATTATAATCCTGGATTCGCTCTACCGTATCCTGGCTCGCCTTCGCCGCCATCTCATGTAGACGTGTCCCAGTCCATCGCTGCCATCGGTAGGACGCCATCGATGTTCTCTACCTTTGGACGGCCGCCTTTACTACCAACGCCTCTACAAACGTCGCTCACGGCGCCGATTCCCACGATACCGTCGCTCGACTCTGCTCTGAGCACCGTGCAACAGCCTTCTCACGACCCTGCATTACGTATCGCTTGGTGTCGAGATGTGCTGTATCTTGCAGACAGGCATACTCACGCTCCGCCTAATGAACCCGTCGTCGGGCCAGTGATAATAACAGACCCGAATCTTACTCGCCTAGTCCAATATGCTATACCAATCATCCTGTCACTGGCTTCATCGCAGCCGCCGCAACCAGAAGCGCTGTACCTGCGAGCTTCACTCGCCGCCAGTGGTGCATTCCCCGACCAACTCCCACCCAATCCACGGGCAGCTTTTAGGGACTTTGAGTCCGCTGCTCGCGCCGGATTCCACAAGGCGTGGTTCCGTCTGGGCAGAGATTACGAAACATTCAACGACCTGACCCATGCCCGAGATTGTTTCGAACGTGGCGTCAAGTTTGGCGTTGAGGCGAGCATCTACGTGCGTTCGTTCTTGCTTTCCCTTTGGTCTATTCTGATTATTCCAACAGCGAATGGGCATGGCTCACTTGCTCGGCCAGCTCGGTCTTCCTGCGTCGCCCCAGACCGCTTTACCTCTCCTCCAGCGTGCTGCTACCCTCGCTTCTCTAGAAACGCCACAGCCCGCATACGTATATGCACTTATTCTTCTCAACGAATTCAACCTTGTCTCCGTCCCACCAGCTCTTCTGCAGCCTCTCATACCCGCTGGATCATCTCCGCCCCTCGAAGCCCGTACTCATCTTGAGCGATCAGCTTACCTTCACTTCCCTCCTGCCCAATACAAACTAGCACACGCGTATGAATTTGCTCAATACCCCTGGCAGTTTGATGCTCTTCAATCAGTAGAGTGGTACTCCAAGGCATCGCAAGCAGGAGAAGTTGAGGCTGACATGGCTCTCTCAAAATGGTTCCTGTGTGGATCAGAAGGTGCCTTCGAGAAGGACGAAGGATTAGCTTGGGTGTTTGCGGAGCGAGCTGCAAAACAGGGGCTGCCAAGCGCAGAATTTGCCATGGGGTACTATGCCGAAGTAGGCGTAGGTGGTTCGATTGATGTAGCCAAGGCCATCGATTGGTATCAAAAGGCGAGTTTGCCATCTCCTTATGTTTCATGTGTTCTGATCTTCATCGTAGGCTGATTCGCACGGCAACACCGATGCTCGAGACCGACTTGATGCTCTCACTCAATCGCGTCCAGCTCCCCTCTCTCGCCAAGAACACGACGTCATCACCGAGTCCAAGCTTGTGCGAACGCGAACCCAAGCTCGTTTGAAATCGGAAGCACAACCCCACGGTGGTCGTCGTGGAACGGCTTCTGGCAACCCCAATGTCGTCGAAGTGATCCGCAAAAACACGCTGATGGAGATGCCTCATTCTGCACCACCACATCGGAGCAGTGTCAGTATGCCTCCACCGAGCGGCCCTCCCATGCCTGCGCCAGTGAGAGGGAACAGTGGGGGAAGCCTGCAACCACAACAGATGCCAGGACGAAACCGGTACTCACTTGCGGATCCGGGATTCAACTCTGCTCCCCCGTCGACATCATCATCGCCTTCGCCTTCATTGAGACCGCAACGAACGGAGTCACCGGTGGGGATGGGGAGAAGGACAGGTAGTCCTGCCACGGGTAGAATTCCCAGTGGCGTGGCTGCTACGCCGCAGCCTCCTGCGCAGGACAGACCTAAGCCGTCCGGTCCGACTACGTTCGCGGAGATGGGCTTCCAAGGCGCGAAGGCTGAGGACAAGGAGTGTGTTATCATGTAAGCTACAGGGCAGTACAAATGCCTTGGTATGAGTCCGTTATTTATTTATTGCATATCTCGATACCTTTTTTCTCATACTTAACACTAAAACACTAAAACCATCGATCATTAGTATCTTACAATGGACGTTTCTCCTTCATACACTTACATCGTATCTAGTCTAGTCTTTGTCTGTAGGATAGAATTTGTGGAAGAAGTACAATTAACGCGGAGAAAATACTGCTGTGTAGAACGGATTATTGTTTACTTTCTCTTGGAATCGATGTGTATCTCAGTTCATCATTACGCTACACAGCGCACCTACTGCCACTTTACATTTTAGCCGCGACAAACTGGTCTCCTCAAGATGTCCTTCTCTTTCCTTGTTTACTCACGCTTGATGGAATGTAACGTGCCGCTCTCATGAACCAGAGTTTTCCTGTACAAGTACTGTGGCCAATTTAGCTGCTTATCCCTCACTTTGCTTGACTTGTTCAAATACTAGCCTGGCGATCAGAACGGTTTGAAGCTATGGACGAAACTATTCGTTGCTGCTAATATATGTACCTATGGCATACTTGCTCTCAAGACATCGTGACTTTGATTCTTTTCCTTGGGGTCGGTGAAGTTTCCTGGACAGAAGACCAGACTTCCTCAGAATCCAAAATTGGCAGCGAGAGCGGCAGGACCCCGTTTCTTTCTTTGAGATACCGTTCTTCTCCTTTCCAAAGAATTTAAGCAGCTTCAATCTCACATAGAGATGCTGTTATTGATCTAACCATGAATTGCACGCTTCAACAGATTTTAAGTGTAAGGTACACCAACATATCTCCTGTCCAGTGCATCAAGGTCGTTTTGTGTGCCATCATCACAGTTTGTGAAAGAAACTGATGTATATCATTTGGCAGTCACAAAGCTACGAGCAACTGAAAGCAGTCAAGATATTACTATTAGATCATGAAACTCAGCACGAAACTGTTCTCGCCGGAGAAATAATACAAGTTAGTAAATATTCTAACCAGACGTATGGATTTGACGTACTGCAATCAAACGGGAAGGACATATCCTTCAATGCCCTCGTTCACATACCCCGAAGTCTGGGTTGCGGTGTTTTTCTCGATCCTATTTGCGGTATAAAAATGATCGTGCACAGTTGGGTTGTACAAGCGATAGAACGGGACGCTGCAGCACGCCGCCGAAGGATAGATGTACCCAACAATACCCTCGTCATTATATCCCAAATTCTGGACCGCGTTGTTGCGCTCGTCAACGGATGTGGTGTAGAAATGATCAACTACGGTGGGGTGGTATGTGCGATAGAATGGTACCGTTCCGGAAACTTGGGAACCAAAAATGCGAGCTGCATCACCCTCGGAATTGTACTCAAACTGGGTGATAGCGTTCTCCATTTCCGCAGCGCTGGTGGTGTAAAAATAGTTACGAAACCCTCCGTTGTATCCTCGGAGGAGAGGTATTGCCTGTTCTTGGGGGCAGGTATGATTCTGCGCATAGACGGTTAATTGGCAATAGCGAAAGAACGAATGAACCTACCTGCGTCGCAGAGACGACACCCGAGGCGACGAAAGCGATGAAGCGGGGGGGCATCGCAAGCGTAATAAGTCCGAGTCCTCAAGTAGTTTTGGTGAGCCGGTAGATGACTCGAACAACTAGTAGGCAGTTATCAAAACCCTGTGAACCACGACGGAATATACGGGTTACATCAAAAGATTTGAATTGATGTAAGAAAATCTAGAAAGAAAAGATGTGGAGATGTAGCAAATTGGAGACGTATCACGTCAATAAGCAAGGCTGGCTACACATGCCTGTTATCGATAGCAGTTGCTAGTACTGACCAGAGTTTCAACTGAGTTTGAAAGCTGCTATACTGGGTAGCTCGGGTAACCTTTGCCGTGCGCAGCCGCCTTACACGACTTGCAAACCTTGGCATCTCCATGTCGCGTCTACTCGCTCTTATGACGTGTAAATCCGTGTTTTTCTCTCTGAGAACACATCCTTAGTACAGTACAAGTCTTTTCCCTGGGTTTCTTCCGGTTTTTCAGGTAAGAATTTGATCTCTTTGCTTCAACGGTTCAAAACAAACTGTCTGCCTCTATCAGATCTTCGTTGGAGCCGTGAAATATATGAGACGAAAGTAACCATACAGCTGCTACTGTAGATGTAAGATTTTCTTCATATTTACACGTCTGATATCCCGTTCAGACAGAGATTTGTTACATTTCTTATATACATGTGCCTAGGCACTTTGCTCTCCTCAGCTATATCACTATCCACGAGACGGCAAGTTCAAAACTCATAACCGTAACCAAGCGCATCAAGTATTTCACGCTATTATTGCCAGATTCAACCAGGATGGCTGGCGACCAAGATCTCTTGAAGGCTCATCACCACTTTGTTCCGCCTTCGCACTGATATGCTCATCATTACACCAGTATGCGCAGGGACCATCGAAACATGTTTCGACCATAACAATCAGCGCCTCTCGACTTTGTACTAGCTCAGTGACCCTACAAGCTCTTCCAGGAACTCGACGTCGCTATATTGGGCATACACAACGCCGAGATCCCATTCGTCACACACATACCCAGTCCTCGTGATGAATTGCAGGTTAGTAGTATGATGGTAGGACTCACTACAGAGATGGCATTTGAAGACTACTTTCGATAAGTCAGTGTTAGGAGCTACGGCCCAAGCTGTCAGCGCAAAGAAGTTCGAGGCAAGTACTGTGGATGTTGATGTGCCTGACGCTTTTGTTCGGAAATATTGTCCAATGCGCTATTATGTTGCAATGCTGTTGGAATTTGCACCAGTTGTGATTCTGGTGCCTCGAACTTGGATGCCACAATCTTTTTGTCTGGCACGGTTTTATGGTTCCTCTTCTGGCGCCTCAGACTCGTCACTCATTGTTGACCGAATGCTACGACCTTTTGTCTGACGTGGTTCTATGATTGTTCTATGGTAGTTTGGCTTTGCAGCCAACATTTTGGATGACACTCTCAGGCTTATTGTTTCTTGATCTATGTTGGCGGTCTTATTATACCTGTATCCTGGTTTGTCTCATTGTCAATGAGGATATAAACTCGGAGACGTCGCGCATATGTCAATCAGAAAATATCCCCCGTTTCGCCTCATCACAATGCAGTCTCTAAACGCCTCCCAAGAAGTGGACTTCTCCACGCGCGAAAAATTCTACGCTATGGACGATTCCCCACTGGATCTCTTGTATACGGATACAGAGCCGGGAGAGCGTGTCTACGTCGACTTCGCCTCCAGGTTCAAGGACACCCCTCCAGAACTGCTATATCTATGCGCCATCGTTCAGGTATGTGGGTGTCTGCACTCATGAGCCTCCGTCTGATCAGATATCTTGTAGGCAATGACAGTCGTCTCAAGTTCGGAGTACTGGTACATGCTCGAACACGCCGTACTCTCACCGTAAGTGCACTTTTTTAAGCACCATCCCTGATATTGACTCACCCAAATTTAGCGCAGACGAAGTGAACTCTTCTTCCAGTATGCGGTATATACTTCTCTCAGCAATCCGTACGACTCTCTGCCCGTTTGCACGAGTTCCTTCGAGTCCGACTCCTGGGCAATCGTCAAATTCATATTTCCTTTCGACATCGGGAACGTGGAATCGTTGAAGCAATGCGCTCTGGATTTGCAAACTTTGGCTAAGAACGGATCGCTCTCTCGGTTGAGGACGTACTTGGAACCTGCATCGCAACAAACGATGATAAACGTGCATCGTGAGGGGCAGAAGAATAGCGAAGATCTGCACCCTGCCTATACTACGGACCTAGCCGCGGAATGTGTCAGTCGAGGGATGTGGGGTCTTGTGGAAGTTATAAGTGATGGTACGGGCGTGGATGCTAGTACGCAAGACGAAGTCGTGGGCACTATAGGGTATTATTGCCCCCGTTACGGACTGGTCAGTGCAGTGAAGAGAGACGAAAAAACCAAGCAGACTTATTATCGAGAAATAATCAGATGGGTAAAGGAAGATACAGAAGAGGAAGATTCTTCGGAAGATGAGGAAGATTGAGGCAGACAAAGTTGTACAATATCAATGATTCCATTCCGATAGGTAGAATAAATACGAAATGATATTTTACAGTAGCTTATGTTCTTCTTATCCAATCCTTGGCTCATTTACTTCTTGAGATCGAAAACAACACGGCCCGCAACCTTTCCGGCAGCCATTCCGTCGTAGACGCTAAAGAATGTTCAGCACTCGTCGGGCCACAACGGGTGATGAGACTTACTTCTGGAGCTCCTTAAGGTCCTTGGTGACGAAGTGAACCTTCACTTGACCACGAGCGGCAAGGTCGAGGGCCTCCCGAGCATCTTGACGGTTTCCAACGTAGGACCCGAGGATGCTGATGCTCTGAAGTAAATGTGAGACTGGCAGGAATGGGAGCGAGAGCCAAAATAAGTACCTTGAAGACAGTGAAGAAGATGGACGCATTCAAGGTGGATGTTCCAGGGAGACCGACTGCCATAAGGGTAGCACCAGGGCGGAGGTAGTCGAGCGCCTGGGTGTAGCCGGAGCTCTAAAAGAAAAGTTTAGATGGAAATTCACGAGGGGAAAAAATGATCAACTGACGTGGGCGGCAGTGACAACAGCCGAGTGAGCACCGAATCCACCGGTGGCGGCCTTGACATCGTCGACGATGTTCTTGGATTCCTTGAAGTCGATCCAAACCTCAGCGCCGAGGCTCAGGCAAAGTTTCTTCTTCTCGGCACCGCTATCTACAAAAAAAGGTTGGTAGATGTTAGAAAATGTGCGATAAGGACATACCGATGGCAATGACGCGGAGACCGCGAGCACGAGCGTATTGGACGGCTGTGACATACGTTAATTGATATTGAAGAGGGTTGCTTGTAAAGAGACGCACCAAGATGTCCGAGACCTCCTCCAGCACCAGGAAGGACGATCCAGTCTCCAGCGCTGGTCTGGCTGTACTTGATGGCACGGTAGACGGTGACACCCTATGAAATAATGAGAAATGACCGATTCCACCAGAGAGCACGGAAAACGTACAGCGCAAAGGATAGAAGCAGCAGCATCGGAAGGGAAACCTTCCGGGATGGGAGTAACATGGTTGACGTAGGAAACCACGTATTCGGCGAAGGTACCGTCGACGGTGTAACCGCTCAACTTGGCCTGAGAGCAGTCTGAGCAAAGAGTTAATCGATCGTACGGAAATAGATACAGAAGAGCTCACTTTGTTCACGGCCTTTGCGGCAGTCCTCGCAGTTCAAGCAAGAATCAGCGAGCCATTTGATTCCAACGCGATCACCCAGCTGAACGGGCCTATCGAAAGCTTAGTTAACAGATTCTGATATCACGCGAGAGTAGACATACGACGCGTTGGTGTTGCTTCCGATAGCTACAACAATGCCGACACCTTCGTGTCCACCGATGAGGGGGGTCTTGGGAGGGACGGGCCAGTCACCAATGGCGGCGTGCAAGTCGGTATGGCAACATCCTGGAAAGATGCTTAGAACCGCAAAAATGGGCGACGAAACTCATCTACGAACCTGAAGCCTCAATTTTGATGAGACATTCACCAGGAGCAAGCTGGTTCTGCTGCTTCACGGGGAAGTCGTTCTTGATTTCGATGGTGCCTCCAGTCTTCTGGACGATGGCGACCTTCTGGACCTTGGGGATCTGGAAGTTGGGCATTGTTGATAGATAAAGTTTTGGTGTTCAAGAGGGAATGAGAGAAGGAGTGGATTGGTGAAGATTGGGACGCGACCGACGCGCTTTTATATCTTCTAGGTGGGGTCGCGCTGGCCGGACGGCCACCCCCTGCGGAATTCCGAGACATGCGCCATTGTGAGACAGCCCTACCCCACGGGGCACACCTAGGGGATTCACCTGATCACTTCCACGCCCCTTTTGAGCGATCGTTGTGGGGGGAAGAGGGGTTTCAAGCGCGTATGCATTTCTCGCCGTCTAGAATAGAAATCTTTGTAGGATTGACGCCAGAGATATTGTACGGAATACAGTTGGGCCGGGAAGGAAGATATTACGTCGAAAATCGAATCCAAGTACACCTTGAAGTGCTGAGCACTGTTAGCGTTTGGGTAACCTGAAAAAAGTTCATCAATTTCATATTTTGACGCGTTAGGCTAGCCTACATTTGTAAACGTGTGCAACTTGGCCGTTTTGTGGGGTCACGAGCATTACCCCCTGCAATTAGAACTGTATCTTGGAATGCGACGGAAATCCTCACCCGCTTTTTTCGATCTTTTGGCAGATTGCTTCCTTCCCGCTTAATTTATTTCCGCGCGCCCGTACTGCGGGTGGTGTCTGGGATTCGTAATCTTTGCATATGCGCCCCTACTTGGTGTCCGCCCCTTGGAGTTCTGACGAGTTTTTTATTACGGATAATAGGGTATCTTGTATTTCTGTCGGTGTTTCAAAAATATGAGGTTACAAACTCCTAGATAGTGCTGTAAGCATATTTTTAGTATGTTTACATCAAACCAGTTGTCTGTGTTCTTCCCCGACATTCCTTGTCAAGTTGGGTAGAAACACTGACACAGTGTAGTGATATCAGCGGAGGTGAATAACGGAGTAACGCCTTCGGAAGGACCAAGGTCAAATTTGCACTGAGATGAGTCATTTGTCACAACAACCAAGAGATTACGTCCGTTAAAGACCTAGTCTGGATTACCTGATCTCTGAAGATATGCAGGGAAATGAGCATTTGGGTTACATATGCGCAGTAGAAATATCAACCTTGTGGAGTGATAAGCCATCGACTTCATTCAGTCACAATTCGCTTTGACCCGACGCAAACGACAATTTGCCTGATTTTTTAACTCTCCGGGTATGCATGATAACACCTCAACGATCCTTGAACACGACTCGAGATATAGAAGTAAGGGACGGATTTGGGACTCGGATCTCTGTGCAGAAATTAGTACGCGTAAAGTATCCTCCGAAGGGCGCCTTATCAAGTCACGGCGTTCCATGATACTTGTCAGTGTCGCAGGATTCTTCGCCACAAATCCGATGACTCCGTACCAAATGCAACCCCAAAATGAACAGTCAACGGGCGTTTCAAGAACTCCATATTCTGGGAAACGTGACTGCCAGTAACACCGAAGAAGAGGCTGGGTGTGCTGATCACGATGGGGCGCACATGGAGATGCTACCCACCATTCCAAGAGCAAATACAGATTCGGTGTCGACTAGTATGAAACCTACAAGCGCGTCGATTGATACTTTTCGACTTTTGTAGAGAGTGTGAAACCAGGAGAGTTCCGTTTGCTCTATATTCAAGGGACCCCAGTGAGAGCTAACCCTTGATACACGTCAGATTCACCCGGCGAAAGGCCTATTATCGAATTTCGAGGCTGTTCTGATAATAAAGGACCTCTACAGGCCATAAATGTCGCCCGACTTCAGGTTTACTACAGAAGGGACGCGTAGTCGCATATGAGGAATAGTCGTCGTTGGGAGGTCGTGGTAACAGTGTAAACTACCATTTTTAGTCATCACCTTCTGGTTCAACGGCCCGATTCCGATCCGATCATTCAAACTGAAGACTGAATTTAGGCCACCTGTTAAGCCCAGTAGGCTGTAGATATAACAGCTGTTAATTCTGTCAGGTAACGGCTATAACAAGTGGAGAGGACGATAAAACTTACTGCACTCGAATAACTATTGAATAAAGTCTGGCCGTATCCGTAATTATCAAGTCCCTGGCATGTTTTGTCAGCAATGTTATTGTGTGCACGCGTACCTGCCACTTCTGCATCCCGATAAGTTTCCACTGGCTTGTCGACGTCGTCCCGATGTCCGATCGCCAATCCCGTCCTGTGCTCGCTGTGTCCTGCAACGATATGTACAGATAGTGTCAAAATACAGCCTCCTTCATCAGACCGAGCCTTTGCTCTCACCAGATGGTTCTCAATATACTGAACATTGGACCAACTGCTGACTGTGATGTGATCAGCGTCACCCGAGACCGGCTACTTGGGCCAACCGATGCAGACCAATGTCCACTTCGACGAGCGATTCTATCCGTTGAGATGCACCTTTAGCACCGGGTTTGTTGAGATTGCATATATTCAAGTATATCTATAACATGTGTGAATATCAAGACAAAATACCAAGAGAATGATTAAAAGTCTGATTAAAGTCTGATCACTTCCGAAGCCAAGGGTCTTACTAGCAGACTTCGACTTACTATTACCTGGTATTCTGTATGTCTGTCTACCTTCCTCCCATATACGTGAGTTCATAGAATCTGTTAGCTTGATAACATAGTCAGTCATGTAGTGTATGTCCAACCAATGGATAGAAGGACTGTCCATGGATAAGTACTTGAAGAAAATAGCATAACATCCAAGATTCAAGATTCAATGTTCATGCATATGTACACGGGATCACTACTCACGATGTCGACTGTTCTGAAATTACTGTATTAGACTCTTTTGAGTACAGATGAGACACAGGCTTGCCATCGGTGCAGGACACAGCGAGCACAGGACAGGATTGGCGATCGGACATCGGGACGACGTCGACAAGCCAGTGGAAACTTATCGGGATGCAGAAGTGGCAGGTACGCGTGCACACAATAACATTGCTGACAAAACATGCCAGGGACTTGATAATTACGGATACGGCCAGACTTTATTCAATAGTTATTCGAGTGCAGTAAGTTTTATCGTCCTCTCCACTTGTTATAGCCGTTACCTGACAGAATTAACAGCTGTTATATCTACAGCCTACTGGGCTTAACAGGTGATTTAGGCTTGCACCAATTGGATAAACCAACCCTGTACCATGACAGTCGCAGCCACACGATATACACCAACGTATCATAAGATAATGTCATTGGCTGGTAGATAGCTGGGTCCTCGGGTCCAACTCCTTAGCCCGAGTCGCATATTTGTCTGCAATGTTGAGTTTACAATCTTTTCAAGTTTTGTATCATGGCAGACTTGAAGGCGCGAGGGTAACACTGCAAGTAGTTATTCCATTTTGCTCTTCTTTTCAGTCATCGTACACTCGGTCCCGTAAATGTCGATTGTAAATTGAGTCGGGGCCGAAACGAAGACCGAAAAATGAAAGAGTGCTTCTTATATGTCATTT
Organism: Desarmillaria tabescens; assembly: GCF_030435595.1. Classification (NCBI taxonomy): domain Eukaryota; kingdom Fungi; phylum Basidiomycota; class Agaricomycetes; order Agaricales; family Physalacriaceae; genus Desarmillaria; species Desarmillaria tabescens. The sequence goes on along the minus strand of NW_026848644.1, from coordinate 898 downwards.
CTATCCGTGACAACACGCGACATCTGTTACCCAAAAGAGACTTCAACCTGACAAATACTAGGGTCGGATCACCCGACAGCAGAAAGCATTATGATTTCTCAAACGCACCCTTTCAACGCTACTCAGTAATGAGTCGTCTGAGATTGAACTTCCTCAGACGGATTAAATGTGCCTGTACGTAACTCTTATCCATAACGTCTGAGGTACACAGCAATACAGATTTTGATCTACTAAACAGAATAAGTTGCATTTCAATTGTAATGAGTGTGTCGACTAATAATATACCAATGCAATAATTGTGAGGTAACGCCTAAACGGAGAAAAAAAGACACAAAAGTTAGGAAAAAAAAGGTAGATAAGGAGTTGCGGATACTTGGAAATCCATGATGGTATGTAATTGAGAAGTGACAAGGAAAAAGAAAGAAAGAAAAAACCTTAAAAAGCAGAAACTGTCCTAGAGATCCCCATCAATCGCGTCTACAACATACAATACCTGCTGTGGTCTCACAAACAACCTCGACTCTCAGCGCCTCGCTATCACTTCCTGCTGGACTGGAGCTTCTTATTCGTTTCGCCGCCCGCCCCCATACCTTCACCAGGTCTCTTCACCCCCTTCACCGTCCCGTTCCCATTCCTGGGCATATGCACCCAATCGGCTTTACGTCGACCAGCAAATCCTGATCCTGAGCCATCCCCCCATCACTTGATGCCCCGCCCCCAATATCGAAATATCGGACACCACCCCAGGAGCCATCGTTCCACTCGCCACCCAGATCACCAGCGAAATTCCCTGGAACCTCAACACCGACCCAGCTTCCTCTCTCCCTCGACTTCTCCGATGTATCGAGCGTAAGCCTTGAAGCGCTTCCGCCGCGAGGAAATAATGCAAGGGATACCA
>NW_026848643.1:0-28577 GCF_030435595.1 Desarmillaria tabescens | reverse complement strand
CAGCGTCACTCAAAAACACGATAGGTTTGACGTACCATCCCTTCACATTAATCTTCCCACTATCCAAGTAAGCCACAGCGCGAGGAAAGCAATACGTTTGGGCGAAAGATCCGATAATCTAGTGAACGAGTGAGTCTTGCAACAGAACACCGAAGTAAAGAACAAGTTCACGCGAATTTCATTTCTAAAGATTTTAGATGGTGGCCAGTGAACGCGATCAGCATTAGCATAGACTCCGTAAACCATTAGAGTGCCGCCCCGTCGAACATAGTTGATCGCATCATTGGCAACCTTCTCTGATCCAGTAGCTTCGATCTGGGCACATCAAATGAGGAGTAATCAAAATTTTATCTACAAACCACCCACTACTGCATTAAACCCGTAAGGGTAATCAACTTTGATCTTGTCCCACTGCGCTTGGGGATTCTCGCGGTCCAATTCGATATACTCATCAGCTGCTCCGAGCTCTTTGGCGATGCGAGTCTTGATGCCTTTATTGGCTACGAGGACGACTTTGGAAGCGCCGTCGATCTTGAGTAATTGAGAGAGGATCAGGCCTATAAATATACTTGTTAATACCAGGGAAAACAATGCGATATTGAAACCAACCCGTCGGTCCTGACCCGATAATCAGAACTTCCGATCCAACTGGAAGATTCAGTTTATCAGCACCATGAATGGCACAAGATGCAGGCTCGATGAGAGTAGCCTCCTCATCAGTAAGGTTAAAAATCTTGTAGACTTTCTTTTGATGACTGAGGGACAGATAATCAACATCGCTAGGTAGATAGAGCAGGCAGGATTACGGACGCAACAGCGTATTCTGCGAAGCCACCTGCGACGGTGCATCCCAAAGATTCAAAGTTTTCGCACAACAAGGATGTACCCCGGCGACAGTAGAAGCAGTTGCCGCACTAGAATGAAACTGTCAACATCATGTCGAAGCATGAAAACATGCGTACAGTGATTCCAGGATCAGCTACGACTCGATCTCCTTCCGCAAAGCCCTTCACTGATTGGCCAACCTTAGCAATCCTTCCGACCATTTCGTGACCGGGCGTGAGCTAAATAAAGTCACTCGGCCACAAGAAAGGACAGCTATGCGGTCTGGACTGACTGGAAACTTGGTGATGAACTCTCCTATTATTCATCCGGCAGTCAGTTTGCTGCGTTACACTTCATGTTGGCATTACCTTGACTGATATGATGATCAGTACCACATACTCCGCAGCATGCAACTGTGGTCGACATCAGTCATTCGTCAAGTCCCGCAAACAAAAACACAACTCTTGATCAAGACCTCGTCTTCTTTAATCTGAGGAATCGAGGGGTAGTTATGATATCCAAGTTGTTGGCCTAGAGTTTCTGTTCAGCACAGGCATGACTGCGGCGAGTAACGATACGTACTCCGTGATAGTAAACTGCTTCCATGGTGGATGGGAACATGATGCGAGAGAAGAACTGATGCTAACTAAATTCTCACCGTCACTTCTCTGCTAGCATAATCATTATAGCTAGTTTGCCGGAGCAGCGCACCGGGATGATATTATTAATGCCAAATGGCACCGGTGGTTTTTACAATAATGCGTCAGAGAAGAAAGTTATGATCATAGCAACTTTTTTAAAGGTTGGTTTTGTATCCGCGGATGTGATCAAAGTCTTTGAAGGACACGAAGTTGACGCGTTGTGGTGGTCACTGATAAAGGGGCATTTGAAAAAGTGGGGGCCGGCTCGAAATAGTGACCTGATCTTCCCGTGATGTGTGACATTACGCGACGGAGTACTTGGACAACGGACATCCTTTGGATTTCTTAGCGGACTTTGCAGAAAAAGAACTCTATACATTTCCACTAGGCCATTATTATACGCTTCACACTACTTGGCGAATTAGGATTCTCTAAAATGACGCGTCAGCGTTACGCAGCTGCTCGGGCTTCCTGAGCCTCGCGAGCTTCTGCTCGAGTTCTCCACTTCTTCCCCTTTGCTCTTACCAGTAACACCAGTAGTCCACTGATCACCTGTACAATGGAAAATATGGTGTACATCCAGCCTGCATTTCATCAATAAATAAACAATACACGGTCAATCGACAGGAATAAACATAAACGCACCGTCGCCAAGCGCGTCCTTGGACAAGTGGTGTAAATCCTGAGAATGACACGCAAAAAAAGAATGCATAACCAACCTGAATGGGAACCGCAACCTCCACGGCAATAAAAGCGGCAATTCCACGGAAAAGACTGTTAAAAGCGACAGCACTGGATGAACGACCTACGTTTGCATCTACAAGGTACGCCAATTCGCTCGAAAAGATGGAGCTAGATTACCGTAGAACTGTTAGAAGGAGGCGTCATTTTTAATTGGGACTTACATGGCAAATACTCCAGATAGAAATAGCATTACACACACTCCCGAAATGTGCACATGCCGCTCCAACACCCATCCAAATCCTACAACAGAAATGGGGAAAAGCCAGAGTCCATGTAACGTGCTTTTGAGGCGCATCTACAGGAAGATGACGGGCATTCAAAACTTGACTACCAGGGAAATAACATACCTCCGGGCAGCTTCTACCACCATTCTTTATTGTAAGCCTTGCTAGCTCGTGGTCGGAGTAGCGACCTCCTAGTATACTCCCCACCATAGAACCTTGTACGACATCCGTATTAGTTCTGAAAAATACGCGGCGGATGAGAAGAAAACATCGGCAAACCCAGTCCGAAAGAGAGCAGCACGAGGCCTGTGTATAGCGCATCATATCCATAAGCATTCGCTAGGGTGCGGGACGTCGTGTATACCACGGTGAAGCAGTATGAGAATAGTATACCTAAACGTAAAGTCATCAGAGGCGGTTTCTTTACCGCAGGACAGTTACTTTACCAGAAGCCAGCAATAGTATGAAGTTATTCCACCGTCGGATGACTAGCCATAATGTTGCAATGGGAGCGACATCCTTCAAGGTCAGAGTTATGGTAGGAAGAGCCAATGTATCGGCTTGCGACGTTGGCTCCTGCTTCTCTATATCAACTATCGCAATATGTTCTGCCGTCTCCATCGTGTCAGTTCGTTCCGCCAGCTTCGTCTGCAATTTTTCCTCCCTCCTCAGATTCTCCGCTCGTTCTTTCAACATACGCTTCAGCACCGTCTGATACGCAAAGCTCCGTTCTTTCCGGAAAGTGTCATTAAAGAAGAACAGGAAGCACAGAAAAACGGTGCCTGCCAGGATGGCCAGGAACCAAAATGGGGCACGCCAATTGAATCCCGTCGTAAGGATTCCGCCAAAAACGGGACCTAGGGATGGTCCAAGTAAAGGGGAAATGTAGTAGATGCCCATCTCAAATAAGAAATAAGGATAATGCAACCGCGATAATATTAAAAGCGCGCTTACCTTCGCACCCCTCTCCACTGGTTCAAAGATATCCGCGAGACTAGCTGTACCAATGGTCATTACAGCGCTTGACCTGAGTAGACTGAGTGAGCAGAAAATACAGGCAAGGGCATGGCGAAACATACCCCAGTGCTTGCACACAGCGCATTCCTATCACTCTAAAGCGTCGAATGAATAAATGAAGTGGGCATTAAATAAGAGAAGACTCACAAGCCAATGGTCTTGCTCGTGGCGACGATAATCGAACCGACAGTGAATATGAGAAGTGATATGAGATAAACAAACTAACGCCATCAAATGGATAAGTAGACAAATGGAAATACAATCATAACCTACTCGGCGACCCTTCACTTCACTGATAGAGCTCCAAAGGAGCGGAGTAACCCCTTGCATGAGGATGAAAAGCGATACACTCAAGCTTATTTCCCCACTTGTTGCGGGCAGGTCCCTCTCCATCTCTTCGTTCGCAGCTGTACATCCTGTCAATGCAAATTGGAAAGAACAATTATCCAAATGAGCTCACGATTTTGTATATTGGCACTAAATCCGGCGATCATTGTACCCGAACATATAACAGCCAGTATGAAGTTCTGGATGGCAGTGTCATAAGCAGTGGCCGGACGACAACATAGAAAAGTACTTGCCTTGCGAAACCTTGACCACTTTCGCGGATCGTCATGAACGGGCATATGTTCGATATCTACGACGATGTCTTCAATAGTCTGCGAGACGACAGAGCGGTCATCATTATCCGGAATGCCTCGCTCTCGCACATCCGTGAAGGATACGTTCCGAGTGTCTGGAGAAGTGGGGGTCACGGTGGGGGAAGGCGTCATCGCGAGGAAAAATTGTCAGGTCTCGTCAGGAGGCCGAGGCAGAGTAGCTGAAGGGGGCCTGGAGTCATAGAGATACCACCGGCCCTATGAAGTACTCCAAAACGCATTGGTCGTCCGATGAGGACCGAGATACGATCGAACCTGGGCCGACGGTATTAACGCCACGTGGAAAGAGTCTGTGGAAGGCTTCAACGATCTCCCGGCTCCGGAAAGGTTCAGGAATGCTATTGGTACGTACTGAAGGCTTCCTTGTGACATATGATGAGCTCACATCGGAAGAAAGGAAAAACTTGGACACCTTGAATTATGTTGCGCAGAAGGCGGAGGTCGAGTTTTTTCTTATTTAATCAACTCCGAGAGGTGTACCTCAAACCTAGTGCCTGCCTGCCTGTTTGTCTGAAGTGCATTTACCGGCATCACTATAAACACGAGTCAAGGTTGACCTAAAAACATTGTTATGACGCAGATAAGTCTCGCACGTACCTCGTATGATCGTGGGAATAGATTGCCATAACCAAGCAATACGAGCAAAAATGGGGTTCAACCATGCGACAGGCGACAGGCGACAGACACACCCTGGCTCGCTCGTGTTATCTTCCATTGTTACCCGGCTGCGGATTTTTCCCGTACATCCGGGAAAGTAATGTCCTGCTTTGATCAGGATCCAGGTTATGCACGTTATTAACGTTTGCTCCGGCCGACGATCAGAGACAATCATCTTCAGTTGTCTCCTTGTGGTGCTGCGAGATGAGGTGGATCCTCGCATTCCTATCAGCCGGAGTACAGTTCTTTTGGAGATGACTGCTCATAGAAGTGCAAAAGGAGCATGCTAAGCAGGCTAAAGATGAAAGGCTTGTTTGTACCGGGCGAACTTACCGTACACACACATGATTGAAGACGTAAGAATCCGAGAGTAACAAGGTATGGTTGAAATCATAGACCTATGTAAGCGAGGATGAAAGCAAATGAACTGAACGAGGATGCTCCTCACCTGAGTAATAATGTCTTTAGCAACGCGTTCTTCAAGGATCGGTGGGTTATCTGAAAAAAGCAGACAAACGTCCTTGTTCCAACACAATCATTTCGAATTATGAAAAAAAATTTCCCAAGCAACGCACTACATTTAGCTTCTTGGTGGACGCTTTCCGAAAAGAGATGAGCCCTGGCGAGGGGTATATCATTCAGTAAAGATGGTAGAACGGGCCCATTTGCAAAGGCCGTGAGCTAGTACCCGACTTTCCCAGCGCCTATCGTAAGAGATGTCCATCTTGAGGCGCGAGCTGATCTCAGAAACTTCGAGGACGTCCATAGATACCCACTTTGGAATGGTGGAATCTGACCACATCACTCGAGCCGCTGCATAACGTAAATATGCTCTGTCCATTGACCTATCGCAGTCGTCATCGGTGGATGTTGTACCACGTCGGATAATCGGGAGTCTTCCGACACATATACCCACTTTTACGCCGCGAATTCGAGGCCACAGCGACGGCGGATGCAACACTATCGCCAGTCCTACCGGAAAGAAGCAGGGGCTCTGGTATAGGTAAGTAGTACGTCCGACGCCGCCACAGGTTGTACGTTTCGGTGGCATTTGGACCAAAGATCGCCCTGATTGTTGAAAAAAGAGCCTCAGAAGCACACCGTATCATCCTTGCGCAGAATATGGGACCCAGACAGCCAAAGTCGCGTACAGTACGCCTAGGTGAGTGTAGGAGTCAAAAGTATAAAGCGTGACATCGATCTCTCGTGATGTGTGACATTACGCGACTGTGGGTTCGGCCGAGCAAATCCGACACTTCTTTCTTCTGAACAGTGAGTCATTTTCTGCATTCTACCACTGTTCGAGTCTGAGATTCTCTTCCTAGGACCATGGCGCCATTGACGATGGAGGAGCGCCTGGCTCAAAATATCGCGAGGCTGCAAAATATCCCTTCGATTTCGTTGCCTACCGACTACCCACGACCTGTAGGAGCCAACAAACTCGTCGAGGCCGCTCACTTGGCAGAGCTCTCCGAACCTGCCTCTCTTTCTCTTATGAAATTGGCGCTGTATGACGAGAATGGAGATCCAGATGAGGAGGACAGTCAGGACACCCAGCGACCGTCAGCGTTCCATCTCCTATTGGCTACATTTATCGTCCTTTTGCACCGTTACACCGGAGAGACAGATATTGTCATTGGATCATCTTCTGCGTCTGCCAAGGATCCTCTTGTTCTCCGTATCTCAGTCGATCCCTTGGATCCCTTCTGGGCCATTGTCCGTAGGGTGCAGCAGGTCGAGCAGGAGGCAGAGTCGATTGCTATTCCCTTTGAGGCCATCACCAATGCCCTGTACAAGAATCGGGACCCATTAACAGAGGGCCCCCTCTTCCGAGTTCGTTTTTTCGATGAAACGGACCAGCCAGTAGAGAATTTCATACGATCTACAAGCTTGACTTCCGATCTCACAATCTTCGTGACACGACCACCAGCATCCTCCCGTGCATCCATCGCCCCACGCATTTCCCTCCGTATACTCTACAACTCCCTATTTTTCACCCATGCTCGTATCACAACCATAGTCGACCAATTATCGAGCTTCCTCCGTCGGGTATCGTCTAATCCAGTCGCACCCATTGGCGCTATCCCACTGCTGACCCCTGCTCAACGAGAAAAACTTCCAGATCCGACCGCTGACCTCAATTGGTGCGACTGAAGGGCGCTATCACACTGTATTCTCCCGAAATGCCCGTGAATGGCCGGACCGGCCGTGTGTCATCCAAAGTCTACCAGCGCTCTCCCTTTCGGATCCGCAGGAAAAGATTACTTACTCGTATGGTGCAATAAGGCGAGCTTCCAACATTCTGGCACACCACCTACTCAAAGGGGGCATCCAGCGAGAAGAGGTCGTTATGTATATGCTCATCGCAGTGTGGATCTAGTGGTGGCCGTAATGGCTGTGTTGAAAGCAGGAGCGACGTTCTCTGTAATTGGTCATTACTATCTCCCCCTTGCTTTATTCATATCTTCTAAACGCGTTTACCATAGACCCCCGTATCCCGCGTCGCGTCAGATTATATACCTCAGGGTCACCCCCACGCGGTCTAATCGTCCTCAAAGGAGCAGGCGTCATTGCTCCATCCGTGCGCGAATTCATCTCTACGGACCTCAAAATTCGGGTAGAGGTACCTGCACTGGAGATCAAGCCAGATGGTACCATATTCGGTGGTGTCGGACAAGACAACGTCGATATCTTGCACTCCCTATCCAATTTGGCCGAAACCGATCCAAATGTGGTCCTTGGTCCGGATAGCATCGGTACACTGTCGTTCACTAGCGGAAGTACCGGTATCCCTAAGGGCGTGAGAGGACGTCATTTCAGTCTGACGCACTTCTTTCCTTGGATGGGTGAACGGTTGGTCTCAACGAGAATTCCAAGTTTACGATGCTTAGCGGGATCGCCCATGATCCAATCCAACGCGATAGTAACGTTCTCTTCTTGCTGCTCAGCATAATGTGTTCTGATGGCCGTGAACAAGTGTTTACGCTCTTTTCTTTGGTGCCCAGTACATGTTCCCACGGCGATGACATAGGAACTCCTGGACGATTGGCAGAATGGATGGCTGAAAAGCGATGGTGACGATTACTCATTTGACGCCAGCTATGGGTCAGCTGCCTCTCAGCACAAGCAACGCGTCAAATTCCGTCGCTTCGTAACGCTTTCTTCGTTGGTGATGTCCTCACCAAGCGCGATTGTCTCCGACTCCAGTCTCTAGCTGCTAACGTCCGCATCATCAACATGTACGGAACGACCGAGACACAACGAGCATTTTCCTACTTTGCCATTCCACCCGTGTCCGTCGACCCTACCTTCCTTGCCACTCAGAAGGACATCATGCCTGCCGGCGAAGGGATGATCGACGTACAGCTCCTGGTTGTGAACAGGAATGACAAGAACATCCCTTGCGCCATCGGTGAAGTAGGTGAAATCTACGTTCGCTCCGGCGGCTTGGCAGAAAGCTACCTCGATGCCGACTCTTCAGCGGAAAAGTTCGTCACGAATTGGTTCTCGGCTTCTGCCCCGCCAAGGAAAGACACAATCAAGCAACCCTCTGAACAATGCACTCCCAGGGCCCGAGGCTAGGCACTGGAAGGGCATACGGGATCGGATGTATCGGTTCCGGTGATCTTGGACGATACATGCCAGATGGCATAGTAGAGTGCACAGGACGCGCTGACGACCAAGTCAAGATTCGTGGGTTCAGAATAGAACTTGGAGAGATTGACACTCATCTTAGCCAACATCATCTCATTCGAGAGAATGTCACGCTGGTGAAGCGTAATAAAGATGAGGAAAAGATTCTTGTTAGCTACTTTGTTCCTTTGGGTGGTGATAAACTCGATGAGTTCGCGAGCGACATCACCGACGATGAAGGCCCCAAAGGACTGGTCCATGGCATCAGGAAGTACAGGCGGCTAATCAAAGATATCCGAGAGCACCTCAAAAAGAAGCTGCCTAGCTACAGCATCCCCACTCGTAGGTCGCTTATCTCTGCATACCACAACGACACTGACACGCACGCCAGTCTTCGTCCCATTAAAACGCATGCCCCTCAACCCTAACGGCAAGATCGACAAACCCGCCCTCCCCTTCCCCGATACCGCCCAGTCCGCAACCGCCGCACCCGCCACCGGCAAAGCGACATCAACAGAAGAGAAAATGCGCGAGCTCTGGTCTAAAATACTCCCAAACGCACCCCACCCACTACCATTAGAAGAAAGCTTCTTCGATCTCGGCGGGCACTCCATCCTCGCTACGCGTCTCATCTTCGAGATCCGCAAAACCTTCGTAGTCGACGCGCCTCTAGGACTGATCTTCGACGAGCCCACTATCTCTGGACTCGTCAAAGCCGTTGAGGCACTGCGGAATGCGGATTTGGGACTCACGTACAAGGAACCGGCTACCCCCCTGCCCCAGAACGATTTCCTTCAGAAGAAACCCGTTGCGACTATCGAGTATGGCACGGATTACGACCAGCTGTTACCAAAGCTGCGGGAGACCTACGCGCCGCTTCCTTCAGACTTCGCCACGAAGCCTATCACAGTCTTCCTCACCGGTGCAACTGGTTTCTTGGGCGCGTTCGTATTGCGCGATTTGCTTTTACGGCGTGAGAGGGTGAAAAAAGTCATTTGCCTTGTCCGGGCGGGCGATGGCGAAAAAGCCCTGGCGAGGTTGAAGGAAGGGTCAACGGATCGAGGGGTGTGGGATGACGAGTGGGTGAATTCTGGGCGGCTGGAGGTGTTGACTGGTGATCTAAGCTTGGGCAACTTTGGTTTGGGAGAGGAGTGGGGTAGGGTGGCAGAAGAAGCTGATGCTATCCTGCATAACGGCGCTTTGGTTCGTATATCCTCTTTTATTTTATTTTTCATGATATTGACTACTGGGATAGGTGCATTGGGTTTACCCATACGAGAAACTCCGGGCGGCTAACGTTATTTCCACGTTGACCGCTATCGAGCTTGCGTCGACGGGGAAGCAGAAGCTCGTCGTCTTCGTGTCCTCCACGTCGGCTATCGATACTGAGCACTATGTCCGCCTTTCGGAGTCACTGACTGATTCAGATCATCAAGGTGTACCCGAGAGTGATGACCTAGAAGGTGCTCGAGCGTCCCTGAAAACTGGGTATGGACAGAGCAAGTGGGTATCCGAGAAGCTTCTTTTTGAAGCTGGGCGAAGAGGTCTGAGGGGACACATCGTCCGACCTGGATATGTAGTTGGTGATTCTCAGAGTGCCGGTACGTCCCTTCCCCCATCATTCAGCCAAAGACTCATCTTCTTTTGCCCAGTTACCAACACCGACGACTTCATCTGGCGTATGGTGAAAGGCTGCATCCAACTCGGACTCGTCCCCGACATGAACAACACCGTCAACATGGTCCCGGTAGACCACGTCGCACTATGCACCTCCCTAGCGACCGTCTCACCTCTCCCCTCCGCCCCCCTCTCAGTCCTACACATCACCGCCCGCCCGCTCCCCACATTCAACGGCATGCTCTCCTCCCTCACCCAGTACGGCTTCCCCACCGAACAGGTCGAGTACCTCGTCTGGCGGCGGAAGCTCGAGCAGCACGTCATGGAGGTGCAGGATAACGCGTTGTACCCTCTCCTGCACTTCGTGTTGGATGACTTGCCTACGAGTACGAAGGCGCCGGATTTGGATGATGCGAATGCGAGGAGTGTGTTGGGGCGTTATACGGAGAGGGTGAATATGACAGTGAATGAGGAGTTGATGGGGAGGTACCTGGCATGGTTGGTTAGAGCGGGCTTTTTGCCTGCTCCGACGATTGAGAATCCTGCTAAGGCGCTACCAATATTGGCGGGAGGTGTTGTAAAAGCTGCTGGGAGGAGTGGCGCATGAATTGTTCCTGCCATTTGTTGTATATTTCAAAAATCCAAAAGTGTAATAATAGAGTAAGGCTAGAGGCCTGATTTCTTCATTATTGAGGTCGATAATCAGACTCTGGATATGATATCGTCAACTATCTTGGTGGGTAGTGTGAGACTCTCCATGGCAGGAATTCATAATCCTACTTCCTGTTAGCTCGCACAAAGTAATAACAGGAATGGATAAATCACGTACAGTGTACACATCAGCGTATGAGAAGCAAGGAAAAGGGGGAAATCATTACGAAAGTGAAGGCATGCTTCTGTATGCACGTGTAAACTTCACCAATATTTATATTCCCTGCTTCGCATGCTTAGCCAGAAAGTTGTAGTGGTACTTAACGCTGCAAAGAGTCTGCGACGATGTGGTGGAGAAAACAAGATCGCGAATTCCGACCAAATTTCCAAATCAAATTACCTACGGCTATACGGGCCGTGCCGGCAGCACCACCCAGCCGCCATGCACCTCAACACCTTCAAGTTTCACGACTCTTACTCATACCATCATCGACATCGCTGAAACGACAATTCAGTCCTGTCGATGTCCCCCATTCAATGGGCGACGCTAGGTTTCCTTGCTTTCCTTTCACTCTTGGCCTACATCCGCGACAACGACAGGAAGCTCAAGGCCATCCCGGCGCGCGCAGCAAAGTTATCTCCAAACCGCTGGTCGGCCAAGGATGTAGAGAGGATGGCATCAGAGTGCAAGCGAGCAGCTCCGTCGATAGATGACCAACTGCCGCCAAAGACTGGAAGGAGGTATATAGTCGTTGGTGGGGTACGTTGTCTGTTTTCTTTCTTTTCCTTGGAATTCACAAATGACTGTAGGCGGGGTTCCTTGGCGGGTGGATCGTCCTGCAATTGCTTAAACGCGGGGAAGACCCCAAGCGTATCAGAATCCTCGACATTCGTCCTCCAAAACGGCTGGACCTCCTTGAAGGGAAGGCAAAGGACGTGCTGTTCATTCAAGTAGATATCAGCGACAAAACGGCCGTTGACGCGGCTTTCAGCGAGCCTTGGCCCGACGACGACAAGTCCCCGATATCGGTATTCAACACGGCCGCAAACATCCGGTTCTACGAACGACACGCTTCTCTCCTCCCATTATCCGCAAAAGTCAACATCCAAGGAGCGAAGAATATTCTCGACGCGTGCCGGAAAATCGGCGCGTCGATTCTCGTGCATACTTCCTCTGGCTCTGTTTCGGTGCGCAGCTCGTGTTTCCTGCTCTGGCCGTGGCAGGAGGAGCCGAAGCATTTCGTCCAAGTCATTAATGACGACGATGAGCTTATTCCCAAAAAACATGAAGACTTTTTCTCGAATTATGGATATACGAAGAGACAAGCGGAAATACTGGTGCGTGGAGCCAACAACGCAGATGGGCTTCGAACGGGGTGCTTGAGGCCAGGGAACGGCATCTTTGGTGCTGGTGGTGACATGCTTTGCGGGGCATATCTTGTTCGGAAGAGCAACCCTACATGGATACAGAACATCGTCTCGTCATTCTCATACGTCGAAAACTGCGCCCTTGCGCATCTCCTGTACGAACAACACCTCATCGAATCATCCAAACTCGGCGGGCAGGCCTTCTGCATCGCTGATCCTGGCTTACCTCCAACGTATGGCGACGTCTACACCGAACTCGAAGTCCTCGATGGAGAAGTCACCTTTCCCCACCTCTCGCCCACCTTCATGCTCCTCCTCGCCTACGTTTTCGAGTTTCTCTACCTCACGCGGCATCTGCTGAGTGCTCGCGGATACCCTTTCCTCGCTAGTTTCATACCCAATATCGGTGGGGGCGATCTTGTGAACCTCCAGCCTTCGCTGTACAATTTGACAATGGTGCATTTGATATTTGATGATTCCCGGGCGAGGCTACCGCCAGAGAAGGGTGGGTTGGGCTATAAGGGTGGGTTTACGACGTTTGAGGGGCTGTACAAGACCGCGGTGGAGCACAGACGGGGCTTGAATCGGCCTGGGGCGATGGCGAGGTCGGATGTGGCGGGGGTGAGTTTTAAGGGGATGGGATTTATGAAGGCTCAGCGTGGGGTTGGGTGGTTGGCGGATAAGATTAAGGAAGAGACTGGTGTTGACCCGGTGCAAGTTTTGGCAAGTTCGTGATATGGGACATATATGTACGTATCCTGTGTTATCAGCTTGTCGTCCTCATGAATCATTTTCAAACCAATGAATGTTGCTCAGATTTTGCAGTACTTTGACTCATACAGAGCGCCGATGATGGGCACCAGATGGGTATACTAACCTCGGATGAAATAAGTCAACTGAATTCCCGCGATTCTCTAAAAGTTATGAAGAGAACCCAGGCAAGAATATAATACAACTGGAAGGAAAAATCGGAAAGGGTAGGAAACGTACGAGTACACAATGAAGATGACTGTGACCTAAAAATGAGAAGGAAAGACAGTCGACACTGGTTCTTGGTACCAGACAGGCTCATCCTTGTAATCTCCAGCGACAAAGGGAGTCTGGTAAGGCAACTCGGGCAGTCCAGCGATGAGATCAACATAACTGGATTCTTCCTTCAATTGACCTGACCTCAAAGAATCCACGAGTGACTTTGTGAAGACGCCATTAACTGTTCCTGTGTCGTCTTCTGCTTCTCGCGCAAGCTCGTTCTTCTGACATGCAGCCAAAACCACATGAGAACTCGTATCCGGCTGCCAATCATGCGCAGTTACCGAACAGCGCCGCGCAAGATACTGAGGATAGGCTGCCAAACGCTGATGCGCATCTTCGAGCATAGGTTCAACCGCATGATATAGGAGCGAAGGCGCATTGCGCTGTGCGCGGAATGATCCAACTGGAGGACGGCACCTGATTCTCGCACAGGCGTGTCCGCAATCTAGGATGAGCGTGATCATCATCTTGTGCTTTACCTGAGAGATTTCGCTGAAGATGGCGTCGATTTCTCGGTCACTAATGTCAAGAATTTGGGACCCTTTGCCGTCAAAAGCGTCACGGTCTATGGGACATATCGCATTGATAGGCCTGATTGATGCGATAGAGACTCCTGGAGGTAGCTTGTCACGATAATCTTGATAGTAATCTTGGGCATCGTAGCGTGCGCCATTTCCCGCGAAATAGACGATGATATTGTCCTCGTTCAGTATGTCAGGATTGTCAATGAGGCTGTAAAGTGCCTTGATGATGTTGGCGCGAGTAGGTCTAGTAGACTCGGAGTTGTTGGTGGTCTCCTCACCTAGGGGACCCAAAAGGCGCTGGATGTGATCGCTGGGAACACCAAGGTCCTCAATGAGATATTTTTCCATCAGTTCTGCGTCCGATATGCAACCATACAAAGGATAATGTGTATCTCCGTCGATACCGATGATGACCGCCCAGAATCGAGAATCGTCTCTGACCTGGGCTTTGTGGTCAGTCCCAAGCATCCGACCAAGAATTATTGCTGCTTGATACCTTTTGTTTTGGCTCATTAAGCATCTGCCAACTTTCATCAGGGTCTGTTTCATCAGGAATTTCGGCTGAGTCGATGTCCCCTAGGTTCTTCTCGTGCCACATGAGATTGTCTGTAGCCAGTGTGTCAAGCTATTTAGGCCTTGAAAGTTACAATGAGAGTATCAGAGCAAGGAGTCTCTGCCAGTCTCAGTTTGGTCTCAGCTATGAAGCTATCCAGCAGCGGCAGCAGCCGGATTCCCGATTCTCTCCCTTTGTAAAAATCGTTGTAGACGATGGCTTAGGTCCAAAAATAAGGGTAGAAAAATGAGATATCTGCGTAGGAGCGGTGGAGTGATAAAGTCGGTCTTCTGCGAATTTATAGCGATTTATCTTGACCAAAGAATGGCGAAGACATATCTATAGCAATGCGTCAAAGAGTGTCTTTAAACGTCATCGGAAGCAACGTTTTACTTTACAATAACGTACCTTGGGCTGAGTTTCAGAGAGTATTATTGCGTTCTGGTGACCGAACGGCCTCATGATAAATCGTTTGTATTTAAATATCCAAGCATGAGTCCCGTACAACAGTAGCTGAGAAGGATATAAGTATTAAAATATAGATATACAAATACTCTTGGTCCACATCCCAACCGAAGTATTAAACCTGCCCCCATGGCCGACCACGCCGTTCCGACGCGACAAGCATATCGACAACCCTATCCCTCGCCTCTTCAACTTCCTCATTATCAAACACCTTCCGCCCCATGATCGTCCTCAACTTGTACCCAGCGCCTTCATGGTCGGTCAACGACGGACTCGGTGGCGGGCTTAACAGGATAGACACGCCCTCACCCCCACATCCCATCACAGCCGAGGGGAAGAGCTTCCTATAGAGCACAATCCCACGGATCAGCGACTTGATGTCACGTTCTACACCATCTTTCTCTTCCTCATCTTCTTCCTCCTCCTCCTCCTCATCGATCCAAACTCCTTCTAGTCCAGCACCACCGCCCAGCCACACTTTCTCAAAGATGTCTCCAAGCTCCGACATCTTTCCTCCCAAAGAACGAGCAGCATCAACCGTGATCCTACGGAGATCGTCCTCTTTGTCACTCACACTGGCAGTTTCAATGCTAGCAGGGACGACAGACTCGACGAACATAGCTTCTAGGTGCGCCTTCATGCGTTCCAAGACAAGGGTATACGCGACAACGCCAATTGGAGTGTATCTGTCCCATTCAGCCTTGGTACCGGCGGCTTTCAGCCTCGACACGGCCTCGTTGACATTAACAGACCCCAGCACCAGTCGCTCGTAAGCACAAGCGATACCCCCATCGCGTTTCGCAGCTTCCCAGATCTTAGCCGCGTGCTTCTTGGCGACAGGGCACGACAGCATTGCCAGAGTGCTCAAGTCGCCCGCGCTGGCGCTGAACCAGGGCAAGTGAGTGCGAAGTCGATACATTGTGAGCAGCCGAGTAATCAATGATGTTTGGTCTATTGAATCATGATTAGGTTGAACCAATATCAAGAATGAAGATCACAAACCTGGGTTGAAGACACAAATCTCTCCAAGTCTGACCCACGCTCGTTGCTCGAGTCCTTTTTCCTCAAACGACTCGTCTTTGCGACCCCATCCAAGAGCTTTGGTAAGTCGCTTCGCCTCGCCTTGCTTGCCTCTCTTTGCCGGCTCAAGGGCGGCCAAAAGACTGGCAGTCCGCGTCATAGTCTGGCCATGAACTTCCTTCTTAGCCGCATGGAAAGCTCCGAAATCAAAGTTGAATCGGCTCTTGATCTTGCCCACCCATGGCCATAGGATAGAGATGAACACTAGAACCGACACGAGAAGATGGAACGCCTGAATCAGTGATTGGTACGTGCTGACAGTAGAAGGAGGTCTGGCATTGAGAATCACTCCCTCGTGAGTATGTTCTGACGCAGGTGCTGCCGAGCTGAAGGGGTTATTGAAGAAGGAGAACAGCGCGAATGTTGCCAAGAGGTATTGTGGTGCCTGAGATTGGGCTTCCAGTTTGGCTCCAATTTTCTCAACTGGTGCCGCAGGTGGTATCACCTTACGAGGTCGACCACGCTTCCTCTTCTCTGGTACAACAGGCGGACCAGCGGGTATAGAGGTGGTGGGTAGTGGAGACGGAACCTCAACCTTGGGTTTCTTCCTTCTTCTCTCTTCTTCTTCGTCGTTGTCTTCATCATCCGACTCGGGGACATCAATATCGAGGGCATCCACCTCATCCTTCTCTTCACCGCCAAACTTCTCCCTCCACTCTTTCTCCCAGGTATGCAAGAGGGCAGATCCGCCAACCAACCCCGAAACCAGAGCCTTCAGTCCATCCTGCTCGCGCTTCAACCGCATCTCCCGCTTCTTTAGCACTCGAATATACTCGACAGCTTTCCCAAGGACGTTCGCTTTGCTGCACTTCCTTGCCACCTTGACTCCATCAACGTAGCCTCGCTCGTCAATGATATCTGTCGAGTCTTCTTCATTCCTGATCTTGGCCTTAGTCCCTTTGCTCTTCTTGGGCCCATCGTTCCATTCCAACACTCGAAGAGCGGGAACTGCCATGCGCAACGACTGGATTCTGGCATTCAGGTTCGTGCGATATCGGCGCTCAATGGTCGTGTGGGACGTTTTGGGCCGAGATGACATGAGCATCGTACTGGGTGCCGGAGCAGAGGAAGGGATGACGGTGGCATGGAATGAGGCAGCTTGGGAAGCGGGAGGGGTGCTGGGAGGAGGAGTCGATGCGGCTGATGATACCGAAGAGGACGAAGACAGCGACGCAGATGACACTGAACCCACTAGAAACGAGCCGTATTAGATACAGCATACCATATAAATGAGCCCAGCCGGTATGAACTGGACTTACTTGTAGGCATGGCCATTACAACACCGGCTGATTCACGGACTCGTTGGGCCAATTCTGCAGCGGGATCCGGCGAAGACTCCTTGGATGACGATACGCTCATTCTTCTGGGAACAGAGCCGTAGTCACCTGCCAAAAGAGCGGGGGGTGACTGGAATGTGAAGGGAAAATCATATTCGTAATGGTTCGTCTTGGTCAATAGACTGGGCTCAACCACCATATTCGAGGTCCCAAAATCCATACCACCAAAATCCGTATATCCCATCGGTTCTTGGAACATAGAAGTCAGCTGAGACCAGTCGGTTTCGGTCGGGCTGTCCTGGATCATATCGTCCTGTAAAATTAAGTTGAGGTCCAAGGGATCTGACGAGTCGAAGCCTGTAGATGAGTGAGAGCCGGAGCTCGTCGACTCTGAAGGCGATGGCGCTGAAAAATCCAGCATGGTTGGAACGAGATGGGTGTAGGAAAGAAAGTTTGTCGCCTGCCTTGAGAATCAGGCCATTTCTCGATATTGGCCCATATTGATATCACGTGTTGGAAACTCCTTTTTTGGGAGACTCGGGCATCGGAGAAATCCGGACCGAAAGCCTTCCTCGAGCAACGCTTCCTTGAAGTTCCCTGAGACTTCCCTACATTTTGACTGGCCACAGAAAAAACTAAGGTTCGCCTGCTTCCCAAGTTGATGCACTTAACAAATCACCAACAGTATTATTCCCCTACAATGTTCTTGCACTACTTGTACAGCCAATATACACTAGTATGAACGGAGCTCCGTTGAATAAGCTACAGGTATAATACCCCAACCATCGTACATCGTACGGCCAGTAGATTACTCGCAGCACACACAAACTAAAAGACGTCGTTCTACACAGCAGTATACGGAGATACCTTTACCTGATCCATCTCATGAGCCTCGTGGTGAGACTATTCGACGTGTTTCAGCAAGGCATCAAGTACTCGAAATTAATTACTTACATGGGTATCAGCGTCAAGTACATCGTCCGAGGTATCTCGACTTGGACGTGCATCTTCCTCCATGGCAAAATTGACTTTCGAGCGCTGACGATGTCTCACTGACATAACTTGACGTGGTACTGCTCCGTTAACTGTTAGTGTTGGGTCTGGGGCTGTACTGTCTCCAGTGCGGCCGCCGACGATCCGCACCCTTGAGTTGAGGACCTACAGACAGGTATTAGTGAGCACAACAAACATCCGGATCACCAATCTTAACACTGACAGCGAACAGGCTATTTGAGTATAACTTCGAAAGTGCTATGGAAGGCACTAGGTGGTAGTTGTTGTGCTGATACACTCGATAAAACACAAGATCAATGATTGCAAACGCTGCACATGTTGAGCCAGTCTCCACTGTCAGTCTAACAATCTTGATGACGAGAATGTCTGTTGACCGGATCCCGGAGCGCGCTCTTAACAAACTCCAGGTCATGGTCACGGAGATGATCACGTCGCAAAGAGCCGTCCCCGCAAGCCACATCTTTGAGAACCGTGGTCAACACGCTGAGAAGAAGAAGAAAGAGAAGACCACGAACCGAAGTCACCACATATGTCTTTGTCTGTATCTCTGAGAAGTGCCCGATTTCGTCTGCCCAAACACCTGCATAGATGCCGGCAACAGCCTGAGTCAAAGAAAGCTAAGAGAAAATGCCTCGATTAATAGACGGTAATATCTAACACAGAGTAAGACTTTCTCACCAACACAATTACCAAAGGAACCCAAATTTCTCTAGTCAAAATCCAGATTCGCCAGGCATAGAAAAACTGTCCCGTAGCACTGACTAGC
Source organism: Desarmillaria tabescens (assembly GCF_030435595.1). NCBI lineage: Eukaryota > Fungi > Basidiomycota > Agaricomycetes > Agaricales > Physalacriaceae > Desarmillaria > Desarmillaria tabescens. The sequence goes on along the minus strand of NW_026848643.1, from coordinate 9,830 downwards.
CGTATATCTCAGTTACTGGACTAAAGACAGAAAATCAAAGTCCTTGCTTACCGAGTGAAGTCATTAACGGACCATTGATCCAATAAGTGCCAAGCGCGTCAAGCTGTATTAGATCGCCCCAACTGCGAAGAACGTGAGGACGACGTCACTCGGAAAGACAGAAGACTCACCCAGTACCAAAATTCCTAAAAGCGTCACTAGTTGCTATGCATGTCTGCGCGATTTCAAATAAATATATAATCAGAGCCAAAGCTTTTGTAGGGAAAAATCGGTCGGTGGGGAAAGCTATGTAATATATGTCTGTTGAATCGGTCCGTTTAGACGTTTAGCGAGTATAGAGTACGTTGGACCCACATGCTTGGAGAGTCAAGGCACCGAAAAGTCCCCAGTTGAAAAAATGTCCGATAACCTGAACAGAATTTTCCGATCAGTAACCCGAACCTTCTATGAGAACCAATGTCCTACCAACGGACCAGTCCTGCAAAAAAACCGCACTCAGTACAAGATGGTACTACGCGGATGATTTGCACTTACAACTGAGCAATGGGGACGGACGACATGGCATGAAGGAAGGGAAAGAACACGTAGGTGACTACTTCGGTTAGAATTCCAGGTTATTAAAGGGTCTTGACGAAATCGAGGCCATCTTATCCCCAAGTCGCTCGCCACAACACAACTTCTATGCCTCATGATGACAGATTTCCGTCAGGACAAGAATAGATAACGAGACAGGCTTATCCGAATACAAAATCCCGGATCGACAAGCTGAACTTTGAAGCAGTGGCAGCTAGTTGGTTGTAAATCCTAAATTTGCGACTTGTGACATTTTGACTGTATCTCACGATAAAATTATACAGGAAGAACACAACGTAACATGTTCTTACCTGACCATATTTTCGTGCCCCAGATTCCGAGTTGAATGTCGTTGATTCAAACTTCGAATTCGGAAACTGCCGTTTCTTGTTCTCTTGGTTACCATATGCAGACCGTGACCGTGGACCCACCCACCAAGCTACTTTTGTTCAGCGTGGGTAGCATTCCGCCACTGTTGATGAAGGCGACCATCGGGTTCTTCGTGGGGCATCGTGATTGTATCGATAAGTTCCGCTGAGTCTGGTTACCCTTGGCGGCATTATCAAACCAACAGCTACTAATCTCTGGTTCTGGCGCTACGTATTCCCGGGGGCGGCGAGCAGAATAGGTCACAGGTATGTAAGTATCTTTGCAATGTGTTCGTCGGGTATTGAATTTTGGCTATCAGGACGTCACTTCCCTCTCAGGCTGCTTCTCCGGCAAATTCTCCATCGCGCTAAGCGCAGTCTCAATGGTCGGCTGGTCAACCGTCATTGCGTTTGCAACCGTCGTCATCATGCCCGATTCTTGGATTCTGAGAAGAGCCAAGGCATTGTACCTACCGCTTTCAACTGTTCGCGTCTTTTTCTCTGTTTTTTGAGTTTCTCGCTTAAGACATGAGGCGTCTCTTGTGACTACTTCGTTTGCTCCGCGTCAGACTGAGACTAGGATGAGTAACTGTGAAGGACCGATGTCTTCGTACGATTAGCTGTCCGATCACAGGGTCCCAAGCGCTGTAGGAGGTTCATAACAATGGATCTTCAGTCTCTTGGCTCTATTCCACTAAACCCACATCCATTCTGTCATGAATCGTATTCAACACACAGAGAGGACTCATCACTCCATTCCAGGCTCGCAGTACGTGCTTCCCTCTGATGAACTCGAGCGACAAAGGTATGTAACCACACCGCGATATGGTATCCATATACACCTACCAACCCTATGACTCCAGATTGAATTTACAACACCAGGTCATACGGCGAACATCTGGCGGGGCCCTTCTGTTTCCCTGTATCCGTCTCTTAGGCAATGATCAAGTCCTAGATTCGGGCACTGGTACAGGTAATCTAGCCGGTGGCACCGCTCGCACGCCCTGATTTATTTCAGGCATCTGGCTTTTGGAGCTTGCACCCCAGTTACCTCCTACCGTTCGTCTCCATGGTGTGGATATTATAACACGACTTTTTCCCACCACATATCCCAACAATATCAAGTTCTCAGTTGAAAATATCACCCGACTTCCGTCGTCTTGGAGCAATACCTTCACCTTGGTTCACCAAAGGCTATTATTGGCGGCGTTGCGCAAAGTGGAATGGCCGATTGCAATCAGCGAGATGTACAGGGTTATCTCTCCTGGCGGTTGGGTTCAACTTTGCGAGGCCGGCTCCTGGCGTGCTGGTCCGTTCACCGCTCGGTTTCAATCACTGATGAGGACCTTGCTTGATTCCAAGGGTTTATTTATGGACTGTTACAAAGCCATGCCCTTGATGCTTAGGAATGCAGGCTTTGTTGATGTCCGTGTCGAAGTGATTCAATTATCACTTTGCGGCGCGGAGGGCAGCGATGATCGAAAGTGCGTATCAGACCTTATCTCATACATTACGTCACTTACGAGAATCCCTTTTGTTCTATTTCCAGAAATATGTGTAGCGTCTTTCGGGGTATGAAGACCCCGATCTTGAATGTCGGCGGCTTCGGCTTTGTGAGTTCTGAAGCAGAATTTGATGCGTTGGTGAATGGAGTCGAAGACGAGATGGAGAAGACTGCCAGCGCCCAAAAGGAATACTTCTTGTTCTGTGCTCGGAAGCCTTCATTGTGAATGATGAAGGTCGAGCTGTATTGTACGAACATCTGTCCGGGCTTTTATCCCCTACGCAAGCTGGCGTTGATCGCCATTAAACCTTCACAGACATGAATCCGACAGCTTTCTGACAAACCTCAACTGTTCGCAGCTGACCCGGCTGTCAGGCGCTTAAATGAAGATGCTTACGCGTCGTTTCGGCAACGAGACTGGCTCTTAGCCTTCTCCATATGTATATCGTTGATCCAAGGGTCATCAGTCTTTCGAGTTCTCGTCCTAACGTCATCGTGGTAAGCATGGTTCATAAATCACCATGCTTGAAGCCTCTTTCTCCATCTCTCACTGTTCTCCCGTCCTCTCGATATGCCCATAGTCTCCCTACAGGATCTTCTTGGTGCTGATGTCGACATCTTAGTCGTTGGGGGAGGAACTTGCGGTTTGGCGACTGCAACACGGTGAGGTTGATCGCGTTTCATCCCCTTCAAGCTGCTCAATCGGATCTTGCACCAAGACTAGCACAGAATCGTCCGAACACCGTTGTAGCTGTTATTGAAGCTGGTGATTATCATCAAAATGATCCTTTGGTTGATGTACCAGGTATGTGTAAGTTGGAAGGATCTATTTTAGTTGTAAATCGTGTCCAGGAATGATGAGTCGGGCCATTCACAATCCCCAGTATGATTGGACGTATTACACAGTGCGTAATCTTAGTTTCAATTCGATCAGGCCATCTTGTTAACAGGCTTTTTATCCAGGTCCCACAAAAACATGCGGGTAATCGTCAAATTCTACAGTCTCATGGAAAGGGTCTAGGAGGCTCCTCAATGGTCTGCTCGCTTGTTAGAATATTAGGCGAGTAATCCATGTGCTAATACCTTTTGCAGCTCAACTTCTTGGGATTTGTCCGACCTTCAAAAGAGGAACTCGACGCGATCGAGGAGCTCGGTAATGAAGGATGGAACTGGGATTCGCTATCCTCGTACATGAAGAAGGCAGGTACCTCTATGTCAGAGCGATCATTTTTTTCATTAGCGTATAGAGCGAGCGCGTTCAAACACCGGATGAATCTGTCGACGGACAGCGCGTCGCAGCATCCCCGGACCCGAAGAACCATGGATACGAAGGCACTTCACTTCATCACCTCTGATTTTTCCCGCTCATCAATAACACCCGAACTAGGTCCTATTGCAAAGTCGTATCCTCCTCAGATTTCCGAAATCCATGCGCCCCTTCTAGATTCGTTGGAATGCCTAGGTGTTCCGCGTAACCCAGATAATGTGATTTTTTTAAAATGCGTTTCATTATCGCCACTGATGAGTATTCGTCAGAGTGGTGGTCGTCCCGTAGGAGCGTTCCTGGCGCCGACGTCCGTGGATTCAAAAACGGCCACCCGTTCTTATGCGGCATCAGGATATTATGCCCCGAATGAGCACCTACCCAATCTCTTGGTTTTAACAGGGACATTGACTACAAAGGTAGCTTTACTCCCTTTTGACTCTGAATCTCAAACAAAAAGTGTGGCGTAGATCAACTTCGCGACCGGTGCAGAAGGTCCACAGAAGGCAACAAGCGTGGACATCGAGAAGGACGGTGTTAAGTCTACAGTTAATGTGAAGAAAGAAGTATTATTGTCAGCAGGTACGATTTGAAGCCTTCAATCTCCACTCTTGCTGAGAACTAAGCGGTGTGTCTAAGGGTCCTTGCATACACCGCAACTTCTTGAGCTCTCTGGTGTTGGGAACTCAAAGATTCTTGCTCCGCTTGGTATTGACACCATCATCGATCTGCCTGGTGTCGGTGAAAATCTCCGTGCGTTGTGTCATTTAGTAAGACCGACCAAGATATGCTGACCCCTTTCCCAAGAGGATCACGCGTTGGCTCCAACAGTCGTCGAAGTCGACCAATCATTCAAGACTTTTGAAATTTTCGGCGATCCGGAGCAGCTGGCCGATCAACAGAAACTCTAGTAAGTCCAAGTCACGCTTGCTTGACGAGAACGAAGTGCTCACATCCTGGTGTACGTTCAGCGCCGAGCGTAAGGGTCTGTTGGCCGGTGTCTCGTCATGTTTTGCGTTCATGCCTGCCGCGGCTTTTGGATCAGAAGCCAACCTAGCCGACTGGGAGAAATGTGCAAGCGTCTCTGCTATCCCAGAACTCGACGCTTTACATCCGTCGGTTCGTCTTGGAATGGAGAAACAGTATGAGATCCTTCGCGGGTGGTTAAAGGATCCGAATCAGGTGTTTTCTCAGTCAGTATATCCTTGATTTCTTTCTGCTTCGTTAACCTGTGCCCGCAGAATTCTTACTGTTAATGGACATTACCCTGTGGCAGGCGTGACACCAGATCCCATGAAACGGTACACAACGCTTCTCGTTTCTTACATGCATCCATTTACCCGTGGTCGAGTGCATATCACCACCACCAACCCCAAAGCCCACCCTGACCTCGACCCGAGGTACCTCGCTAATCCTGCCGATGCTGGTGTCCTCGCCAGCATGATCTCATTCATGCGACGTCTTTACAAAACCGGTCCTGTCGCCGAGTCCATTCAGTCTGTCACCGTCCCGCCCTTCGATGAAAACACTCCTGCAGACGAGGTTAACAGATTTGTCGCTGATACTCTGGCTACAGTGCATCACCCTGTGGGCACGGCGTCAATGCTGCCTAAGGAGCTAGGAGGCGTTGTGGACAGCCGGCTTCGTGTGTATGGCTCGGAAAACCTAAGAGTGGTGAGAATCCGGTCTCTCTTTAATGTTATCGATGCGCCGATCAAACTGAAAAAACTAATTTAAGGTTGATTGCTCCATCATTCCTCTGGTATGTCCCTGGTTTCTTATCCTCTTGCATACTTATGTACTTACCGCTATAGGAATTGTCTTGCAACATACAAAGCGTCGCTTACGCAATTGGAGAGAAGGTATGTAGCGTGTATCGCCTCCCATCATCACCTGTTGACAGTTTCTCTATTAGGCTGCGGACATAATCCTATCTGAAGCGAGTCTCTTGTGAGGCTTCATCGTGATGGGTTATGGGACAACCTTCAAAAAATATAATGTTTTTCTGCTTCAATAAATTACTCTCCCAACATCGTCGTTCTTATCGTAGAGAAAAAAGACGCCGAAGACGTCAACAGGTGTCTGATCAGGATGTTTACGCGAATGAATACCAAAGATGTGTATCGCTGCGATATAGCGCCACATTCATTCCGTCAATGACCTCGACGTTATAAAATATTGAAAGGGACTATACATAACGAAGCAAATGTAAGACAGATCTACACTTATTCTTGGTGCAACTCAAATTTTTCTTGAAGACTTCGCAACCAACGAGAGTCGTACAGAAAAATTGTGATCTTTAATTATACAGCATCATTACATTAAACATAGCGAATCATTGACTTTATTGCCGCAGTCTAGTATGCGCGTTACGCTGTCAAAAAGCGGGGATGAAGAGCTTCTGATGGTGGCCGGCCCGCATCACCGGACAATCTCTTTCCTTTCACCACCATCGACCACTATGTCATGACAGAGTGTCATTGAACTTATACAAGGGCTAGGTAACTACAGGCTTACAGCTACGTTACATGAGCGGTTTCATAATGTTGCCTCTGAAGGTCTGTGTTATCATTTGTGGCGTTTGATGGGAACTTGAATCAACTCGTGAGCAGCCGCAGTGTTTTCTAGAATACATATAGATACTGCTGGGAAAGTGGAATACAAATGCGGCATTGGCCTTCGTCTCACTACCATGCAGTCCCTTATAGCGTTTGGGTATGGTACTATGGTGGTATTCTCCTTGATAGTTCTAAGGGCTTGGGCACGCAAAGCGTCCGCGACAAACCCCCCTTTACCTCCCGGCCCCCCTTCCGACCCGATTATAGGACATCTCAGGATAATACCGTCGCAGCGGCAGCAGAACGCATTCCATGAGTGGTCTAAGGTTCATGGTGAGGTTCTTTCTTTGTTCACATCTTAGATATTGAAGATCTTCCCAGGCGATGTCATGCAACTTCGTGTACTTGGACGTTCCATCATCATACTCAGTAGCAACGAAGCTGCTACTGACTTACTCGAGAAGAGAGGTCTAAACTACAGCTCTAGACCAAAATTCATTATCATGGATATGTCTGTTATGAATCTGTGTACTTTGATTCATTGTTCAACGTCTTCATAGCATGGGTTGGGGGCAGACCTTAGCTTTCTTGCCCTATGGGAAACGCTTTCTTCAGCATCGAAAGATGATTTCGCAGCCGTTGGGACGCGAGGAAATTAAATCGTACCAGCCCATCCAGATCCAGGCTGTCCAGATCCTCCTGAAAGGTCTGCTCGCAAAACCCGCTGGTTATGAAGAAGCCTTTCACCGGTAATTTGGTCATGTGTATGAAGCTATGGATAATTTGAATACAAGACTTTCTAGTTTTGTGACCTCTATCATTGTCGAAATTGCGTTCGGTCATACAATCACCTCGGATGACGACATATACCTCACTCTTGCCAGGGAGCATACGATCTCGGTCGATAATTCGGGACCCCCAGGAAATACTCCGGTCGACTTTCTTCCGTTCCGTATGCGAGCTCTTCTGTATTGACAACAGTATGGATTATTGATGCTTATTCATTAGTGCAACACTTTCCCTCTTGGTTTCCTGGCACATACTTCGCAGAGTGGACCCGCACTTGGAGCCGCGTTCCCCAGACAATACATGACCTTCCTTACAATACTCTTATTCGAGATATTGTATGTGTTTTCCTTGACAAGGGATGTCAAGTGCTGAATTTAATATCCAACCAGGAACAAGGGCATAGTAACCCTTCGATTCTGGGTCAGGAAATCCAGAAGATGCTAGAGACCGGCAGTAAGACTGAAGCGCGGATATCGGATATCAAGGGTGTTGCCGCCGTCATCTTCGGCGCAGGAGTAGATTCTGTAAGCTGGCGCATCACAAAATGACCACGCTGACCACGTCTATGCTTAAAAGATGGAAGCTACTCTTTCGATATTTCTACTTCTCATGATGCGTCATCCCGAATGTCAGAGGAAGGCCCAGGTGGAGATTGACGGCATCTTAGGTGGGGGTCGCTTGCCCAATCTCGATGATCGACCACATCTTCCATACGTAGACGCCTTATACCAAGAAATCAAACGGTCAGCACCACTGCGTTTTGTATCATCCAAACTTAGTTGTGTATTTGTACAGGTGGTTTCCAGTCATACCTCTAGGTTTGCGCATCTGCTATCTGGTTGCTGCCGTATCTGATTTCTCACGCATCGAATAGGACTTCCTCACTTGTCTATGAACGACGATATATACCGAGGAATGTTCATCCCAAAAGGATCAGTAGTATTTGCTAATGCTAGGTGCGCCTCATGCTCTATATGCCGCTAATAGGAGCCCAATTTCCAAACCTGTCTGTATCAAGAGCAATAAGTCTCGACGAGAGTGTATACCATGACCCTTCGCGGTTTTATCCTGAACGGTTTCTGCCTAAACCAGACGGACGCGGCGAACCACACTTTGGTGCAGCATTTGGCTATGGCCGTAGGCAAGTTAATTTCTTGTTGGTAAACCACAGACTGAGACGTCTTGTCAGGATATGCCCCGGACGTTTAGTGGCAGATGCCACTCTTTGGCTTGCCTTGGCGTCTATTCTCTCCATGTTCACTGTGGAGGTACTGCCAGATAAAAACGGACAGTATATGGTGCCCACTCCTGAGTTTTGTGAGGGCCTCGCCCAGTAGGTTTCATTCAAATTAGTCAAGTCTTTGGCTGATTGTAATCACCAGCCACCCAGTTCCTTTTGACTGCAATGTAATAATCCGCTCTAGTCAAGCGGAAACAATCGTCTCTCAATCGTGTTAAGCCGACCTGCTATATAGACGGAAAAATATTTTTTCGTGGTCGACACATCCTAACTTGTTATCTTCCGAAACCACTCCAAATTACATCTGCACTCAACTCCTTAATAGCTACCTTTGCCCACGTACTGCGATACATATATCAATCGATCATACAACGTACCAGCTTTGTGTATGGATCCATTATGCCGAGATCATTGCTATCCGTAAGTATCGATTACATGTATAGTATCGTCATTAAATTGGCTCCGTTGTATAAATCACCAACAGCCCCTCACTTCAAATACCGTACTGATGTTTGATTAGCGCCGCCGTACGTTCAGCGACCGTGTAAACGATGGCTTGTGGGTGGCATTCGGGAATTGTATGCTAAATGTGCTATCAGCCAGAAAATCAGGAAAGGGGCGAATGAACGTACAAGAATAGAAGCATCAATAACCCTCAGTCCTGACACACCAATTACGTTGAGATGCGAGTCCACTACATCACCTATTTTCGCTGTCCCAACTGCGTGGTTTACAGTCACCGCGTTGTTGCGAATAAACTCCGTCAATTCATCGTCCGTAGTGGCATTCGCGAGATCTCCATAGATACCGGTGACGTATCCTTCCCAAGGGGAGGTGGCGAGGATGGCCTGGATGTCCTTAATAACCTGGATCATAGCCACTATGTCAAACTCGGTGCTCAGGATGCCGAGATCGATAACTGGTGCAGCAAAAGGGTCAGTGGAGTTAATGACAACCGTTCCTCCTGGGAAAAGGTGAGTGTGGTCGGAAGCATAAGAAAACAGGTACCTACGTGACGTCGGCGAGACAACGGCTGCAAGGACACTCATGTAAGAGCCGCTGTCCGGGAAGGATGCTGGGCCAAAGGGCGCAAATCCATTCTTCGACAGGTCATGTCAGGCAAAAAGTTAAAAATCCTCTGTGCCGTTCATATAACTTACTGCAAATATGACTTCCGTATTTGCCGACAGCGGCCCTGTTGATGGATCCACACCCCCGGGATAAGTTGGCAACTTAAAGTACCCTTGTGTGTTCCCAGGTGTGTCAACGAATAAACCTTGCCTTTCTGTCTCCCAGTCTTCGAGAATATCCCCAAATAGGGTTTTATTCCGGAGGATAGGGTCCCATGTGTTGTTTGAATTAACCGTGAAGTAATTCGCGACCAGTGGGTGATCAACAAGGTTGGCCAACGGCCGGCGCATCGACAATAACGTCAATACCTAGCTCTGACAGAATATCTCTGGGCCCGATTCCGGAAAGCGAGAGAAGGTGAGGCGTTCCTGAAGAATGAATTGATCAAGGATATATTGACATG
>NW_026848642.1:0-28647 GCF_030435595.1 Desarmillaria tabescens | reverse complement strand
TGTAAGTTGACGGTTTTATGCAGAATACCACATTCGGAGGGATCCAAGGATTTACAAAGAAACCATCGACACCTTGGTACGACGAGTCAGGCGCTTTTGCTGGTATCGTGCATCAAGAGAGAGGCTGGAAGTACGTCTTGGTCAACGGAGCTGGACATCTCGTCACGACAGATGCGCCTGAGGCCGTGGGTCTTTTTCACGGGGCTCTGATGGAAGCCACGACACTAATGAATTCAATGTAGGCTTTCCTTCTTGCTCGAGACTTCATTCTCGGCAATAACGAGACTGGCTTGGTGGACGGCGACCGTGTGGTCGGAGGGGAGATTCGGCGTTGGCTGTCGACGTCTTGCCTGGCGGAGATGAAATCTATTACGGCGCGGGACTACTCAATCAACGTACATATTCCCTTCGGCAACACGATCGGCCTGGGAGGCGTTCATCCAAACGGCCACCGCCGCTGCTGGCGTAACGTTGGAGAGTCAGAATGGTGGTCAAGGTCTGTATCAACTTGAGAGCACTAGCAGGTTCGGGTGGGCGGTGTCTATTATTACTATCTTATGTTGGATGCTTTAAACGATCTTTGATGAGTTGACGAGTTCGTGTATACTTTTATCGCTGGCCGTACTTTATTTTCTTATTTTATAGTGGTTATCAATGGCTATGATCGTTAATGAGAAACAATGTAACTAACTAATAGAATAATCGCATACAGGTGGCGGTGCAGACAATGACTCCGGAAATCTAATCAACTAGAATATTTATATTCGACGAGCGTGCACAGAATAGTAGACGGCAACAAGGCCTTGCGCTCTACCTATTTCAGCTCTAGGCGCCGGCGTAAAGGTCATCAAGGTCACTTGCATTCACTCCGAGTTCTAGAATGACCGGTCGCACAGAGTCCATGTACCTGGATAGGACTGCGCGAAAATGCTCTCCCTATTCTTTGTTATAGCATGATCTGAGCTCCAGGGCCCAACAGGAAAGTAGTGAGTTTGAGGTGTAACCTCAAGAATCCCCCACTGCTTTGAAGCAGACTATGTACAGTTCCCGGCACATTCTGGGGGATCCCGCGGCGAGCCAGCGCATCGCGAAGAAGTTGGAAAAAGTGGCAAAAAGAGGGCGTCTGTGATGCGGGATCGAGGTTGTAACTGGGGTGGATGGTTGGAAATTGCTTGACCCCATTCTCCCGACACGAAGATCCCTCCCGGACGGAGAATGCGACTTACTTCTCGAATGATTCTGCGGTAGTCCGCGAATCTGGAAAATTTATGGATCAGCATCGGCCCCCGTGATGGTGCGAATATTGAGGTAGGACTGACCGTCATGGAGACAGATCGTGCGTGTACGAAATCAATACTACGGTCTGGGTATCTGGTACGTTCGCCGACGTCATGAATCTCGAAGTTGACGTTGGGGAGTGGATACCGGGTGGCGATTGGAACTAGAAAAAATTGCTAAGTCAGGGAGTAAATATGGAGATACCTTGCGAGAATACAGTACCAATATCAAAGCCATAAAAGCGAACGTGAGGATATTGCTCTGCCATTTCCATAACCCTAAGGATCGATGTCCCTTTATCAGATGTAAAAGAATGTTGCTGCAAAGAAAGGATTTACCATTTTCCGGTCCCGGTACACATATCAACAACGATTTTATGGCGCCCGGGTTCCCACATTAGGATTTCAGGGACTGGACCCACATAGTGTGCGCCTATCATACAGAACAAAACGTTGTGCAGGACATTAAGCCTCTGAGATAGGCACCGACAGGTCAGGGCACGCGGACTGAATTGCTTGGTGATATTACCTGTTGTTCCGGGGTATCGACTGGTAAAGGATACGGGGATGTGGCCGAAGAATGGAAGAGACGACCATTGCTTTCAACAAAATAATTGATGAACTCGTCCGAACGTAATTCCACGAGGTCAGAGTCATCCGAGCCGAAGGAATTGTCTTCAGCGGAGTAGGAGGAGACGTTCTGGGTGTGTCCTGGCATTCCGAGGGGTACTAGAGAAAGAGACAGAGCCACAGACAGGTAGTTATATGTCGGAAAGTTCTGCGGAGCGCATGTAGGTCCCTGCTTGTTTTGTGTACAATTATTGACAGTGACAGGGTGAGTGCGAAGCTCAGGGAATGCCGTCGCTACGGTATAAAGCCAGAAACTACTATTCTGGCAAGTACAAGTACATCTCAAGTCAGAAACGATAGAACACATCAACATTCTTCTTCTGATCAGGGACCAGAAATATTGATGACATAGGTTAGGCGTGTAAGCTCTCTACCGGAACATTCCTCGAAAAAGAAGACTTCAGGTGAGCATTGTACGGCGGAAATTATTGTCAAAGAGGCGGCACGCGTGAAGGTGCCGGTGTGCGACCTGTACGACCTTGATTTGGAACGATCCAGAATCTCAATAGAGACATTGCCGCATGGCCGCCGGCTGGACATGGGAAGAGGGCTACTTTTTGCTGCAAATGATTATCGATATCGAAGCCGAACCGGTCAGTGCAAGGGGTGACAAGGGTCGCATCTTAGGCCGAATCCTCCCGAATCTGGCATCAATCACATCACGTGAACAACGTGATTTAATTAACGCGTCTGTGTTACCACTATTTACTCTGATGACTCAGCCCGATCATCATCCCCTCGCTCTTGTTCTCTCACTTTCATCCTCGTTTTGTTTCGTTCACCTCGCCGTTATTAACCTTCTGAGATGAACCCTGATTTCGCTGCTTTTTTCGCAGAGCAAGACGAACACATGCGTCTAGCTCGCGATGCACTCCAACAGTACCTGTCTCAGAAACTATCAACAAGGTGCAGAAGCCCCTTTCAATGAACACTCAACCCTGGCTGACGCGCCAAGTAACAGCAACATAGTTACTACTTCGCCGTCGACTTCATTGGTGCCTTCATCTCTGCAGACAGAAGCATCTAGTACTACGCCAGAGCCACATCCCGATCATATGGATGTGGACTTGTCTGATAAATCTCCTCGGTGGCACTCTCCGCCAATTCCCTTTATCATTTTCTCACCAGATATACGCAGGGGAAAGCGCAAGGAGACGTCAGAGTTCGTTGAACCAAATCCTTCACGTAGTAAGCGGCGCAGAAAAACAGCAAGTGGGCAAGAACCACCAAAGCCGCACTTGCCGACGGCCTTTGGACAAATGAGGTCAGCGCCTCCGTCATGTAACTGTGCCACGATTTTAATGGTTACGGGAAGTTCGTCTTCGCCCGTGGCGTGTACTAGCCATTCCGAAGAAATCTCACCAGCGTTAATCGCCGAGCCGCCGGCAAACTCCGTAACATTGTACAAACGACCGTCTATGTCTGACGCGCAGCGTACTCCTGGGATCAAGCTCACGCCCTCATCTTCCATCGAAGAGATATCCAAGTCAGTCCATTGGTTCTGACATTTTCCCCTTGTTCACTTCATCTCCGCTCAGGAATTCTTTTGATCAAGGTACAAAGACAGCAAAGACCAAGCAACAAACGTCCAACAAAACATCAGGCGTGCGCAAGCAACATGCAACGTATCAGGCCGCTATCAGGCGCCCGGCATCTGCCTCAACGCCTGGCGATGACAATATACTTCCCGAGACTTCGGAAAGCCCTCGAAGAACAACCTCAAGCGATCTGGAATCTGACATAGCTAGATGCATTGCCAACCATGCTAGTAAGAGCCGACAACCGAAGGTTCACAAAGCCTCCGCTCTCGGTAATAATTCATCTGCCCCTTCTCTCGACTCGGTATCAGTAATACAAGATTCCTCTTCGCTACAACTCTCAACACCCGCAATCAGGAAGACGGCCGTGAGCAAGCCCCAGAACGTCGTCAGTAAATCTACCAACGCTGGGAAGAGCGCTAAAAATAAGAAAATAAAAATGTCTCCCGCGGAATGGGCTGTCCATCTCATGGAAGAACAAAAGCGTTTGGACGCCGATCCCAAAACCAAGAAAGTCACCAAGTTCTTGACCGGAAAGAACATCTATTTTTGCGGCGGAGACCAAGACTACGCTTTACCACGAACTCAAGGAAACATGGAAATAGTGAGTCAGTTGACCAGTGGTTTACGATGGTGACTCACACGCTCGGTAGTTGGTGAAATTTGGCGCTAATTTACAGCCGCATTTCGATCCCAATGTCGTTACGCACATCGTTGTCCGTTCTACGTGCTCATTGGGTACATTGCTCAGCAAATGTGGACTACGCAGAATAAGTGACATACCTGACCATATACCAACCTTGACATGGGACTGGGTCTCCAATTGCATAGGTCAAGCTGAAAAAGGGCCAGATCGCAACGTAAGGTTGCCGTCATATGATCTTTATGCAGCCTACCATGAGCGGTTTTACGCTGGCCTTGAAGGCTACACCGCATCAGGCGAAAGGATTGGTCAAGCATCAGCGTCGACGAAGTGTCCCAAGAAGTGAGCCTTCATATAGCAGCCTTTTAACCTGTTTTCAATCAGGATTTCCACCCTCTTAGTAGCCGGGATGCCGTCCATGATTCAGAATCAGAAGAAGAGGCGGAATCGTCGGAGGTTTTTCCCAGCGACATGAAGGACGCGACTTCCACTTCCAAGCTCGATGTCTCGGAGTCGAAATTTTTCGAGGTGTCGAAAGATGATCCTCTTGCGGAATTTTATGACCAGGCAAGAGCCGAACATGAGAACCAGGTTTGTCTTAAGACGTTACCCTTCAAACCATTAATCGAATGTGTCTTGTGCCTGCCTAGTGGACGCGTTACGGCGAAGCCGAAGACTCGGAATCCGAAGACGACCAGCTCGAAACTGATACGGAGTCGGATCATAAGCCTGCTAAACCTATGAAACGGGTGCGTAGGTGCAGCGTACAGTGCTGGACCAAAAGTCTTATGACACTGAGTTAGGGTTATGCCTGTGATAACAAAGGGATGCAAGTGAGGCAGGTCTGTCCTAACCAAGACGTCGTCGATCTGGTAACGTTATTTCCATATTGGCGATGCTGTCAGACTGACATTTCGTAGCTTTCCGAACTTAAGGAGTTACATGCGGCGAAAGCGGGATCTGATGAATACTGGAGAGTCTTTACATATAATAGAGGTATATCTCGCGTTTTAAATGTCTCCTACCGTACGTGATTTGTTTTTAGCAATCTCCGCTATACGCGCATATCCTAAGCGTATCAAGCACGCAAATGAAATACTATCTCTTTCAGGCATTGGCCAGAAAACTGCCCAAAAGGTGGGTCTGTTATATAATGGAGTTGCATTCTGTTAACGATGTCCAGATCATGGAGATCTTGGAAACGGGAGGTCTTCGACGAATCCAATACGAAACGACAGATCAAGTCATCGTGTCTCGTATCTTTCAGGGTATCTACGGTGTTGGTAGGTCTTTATATGATGTGCTTTTCTACTGAGAGAAATTGAATATCGTCAAGGCAAAAAGATCTCTCTGCAATGGTACGCCACTGGAAATCGTTCCCTTGACGATCTTAGGACGGGGAAATACGGGTGTAAGCTGTCCAACGCTCAAAAGATCGGCCTCAAGTATTATGACGGTAACCTTTCATTTGCATTGGTTGTTGGATACATACAAGAAATTTGACGCATATGTCAGACATCAATAGCCGCATGCCCCGCGAAGAAGCTAAAGCACTGTTTGACCTGATAAAGCCCATAGGTGATTTGTCAATCTGTAAGGTTGAATGAATATATGAATGACTGGTCCTATCTAGCATTATCCATTGACCCCAATCTCTTCGTCGAGATCATGGGAAGTTACCGACGGGGCAAGGCGGATTGTGGCGACATCGACATCATGATCACTAGATGTCCTGACGACGGCAGGACGCACGCCGGTGAGTGGAAACTTTGAATTTGGGTTATCGGGATATGTCTTGACCGATCCGGAAATTTAGGCGTTCTTGGAAAGTTACTAAAGAAACTCCATGAAGCAGATATAGTAACGGAGGATCTAGCGCTTCCGGATACCCGCGATCTAGAAGCGATTTATCGTGGTCTTTGTCATCTTCCACAAGAAGGCTCGCGCCAAAGACGAATCGACTTTTTGACTATTCCTTGGAAGTCAAGAGGTGCAGCCCTGCTGTATTATACTGTACGTTATCTCTTGTTTCATTAGGGCCATTCTGATCGTCAATTGATTGCCATAGGGAGATGATATTGTGCGGCCTCTATCGGAAGTCATCCGTTGTCATAATTACTGATTTTTCTCTAGTTCAACCGGGCTATGCGCCTCAAGGCCAGGCACATGGAGTACTCTCTGAACCAGAGGGGGTTGTGGGAGGGAGTAGTACGTGATACAAGCAACCGCACGAAGAAGCTGAACACCGGTATGTACCGACAATCGAGGAGTTCGCGAAGCTCTAACGATCGTCCGCAGGTACCATAAAGGCATCGGAAACTGAGGAAGAAATTTTTAAGATTTTAAATGTGCCATACCAGGAGCCTCATGAGAGAGTCCGGAACTTTTCTTAATTAAATTATACGCTGAGTTATTGTGTATCGTTCGCCTGGTTGAGAGCCCCTAACATAAATGATATCATCCGTCGTTGGGTGGATGCGGGGACTGTGCGGGGGGGTCACCGGCGCGGTGATGGTATCACAACGTTAGCGAAACGCATGGGTCCAAGGGTAGCGATAAATACGAGTTGCAGCAAACAGAGCGCGTCAGAATGTTAGCCTGTCTCTCCGCTAGCAACTGGTGCTCCACCTGGAAACTTCCGAGTTGAAATTCAGGAGGTTCAACTGGACTTGAGACAATTTTTGGATTTCCAGCAGTCCTGTAGTGAGTTAGAGGCTAGCAGGAATTCGAGTGAGTTTTCGGACTGGAGAAATTGATGAACAGAGCAGAGTCTTGGTGACACAATTAAAAGGCGTCAAGAACGTGATAGTCACTAGTGTGACACCTGTAACGGTGCAACCTTAGCTGCACCACCCATTTCACTGTATTTCTATCTGAACGTCGTCGTCGACGACGGCGTTGACCATGGATGGGGCGCCAGACAAGCGGCATGCGGCCTACCAGTCGATTTTCGGGCGACCTACTCACCACCAGCCGCTGCCTCCACCCCAATATTATCCTCAATATCAGGACCGGCGCACCTACAGTGTCTCTTACCAGCAGTCGCCGCCGCCGCCGCCCAACGCGCAGTATATATACAGGCAGCCACCGCCCATGCAATACGGGTATCCATATGCTCCTTCTGGATCGTCCTTGGCGCCGCCGACGGTCATCACTCGCGCGAGATCTGTCGCCAGCAACCCCAACGGCATGGGCATAATCGTTCCTCTTCCCGAAGAGCCGCCAGATCCCAACCTCGACGCATTAACAAGGTCTGGCCTTACCCCAGCTCAGGCTTACCAGGCCCAGGTCTACCTGAATGGTCCACAGCGTTACCAGCCGTCTCCCATGCCCCAGAGTCGCACTCCTGATCCACCAAGACTCGGAATTCCCGTCGACAGCTCTCGACTCAATGTTGATTTTTCCAACTTGAGTGATGCCGGAACTGATGACAGCAGTGAGCTTCCGTGGGCTCGCAAGGGTCCAAGTGAGTCCACGCTTCCCGTCTTATTCTGATCCTTCTTCAATGTTTCATTGTTTCAGCACCTTCTCCCCCCATACCGCCCCATCATCACAGCCGCTTTTCCCATGGATCGAATGAGAGTCCATTTCCTCTTCACGTCGACACGCACTCTGCCCAGTCCATCCGTTCCTCGGTCACTAGCGCCTCTCCTTCTTCATTTACAATGGTTGAGCATCCCTCTATGGAAGAATCATCAACTTCCACTGTAGCCGCCCGTAGGTCCTCTGAATCCGCTCATATTTCTCGCGTCGGCGGTCCCCGCCAACGGGCTCCACAAGATCGTTCCATGTCCATGTCTGCCACGACACCAGTGCGCAATTCTGTGGCTCGTCCACCTGTTCCAGCTCACAAGGAAGGCCGGGATTCTCCAAACTCTATCCGTGTCCCTAAGAAGTCCCCTATTGTCTACCCGGCCCTTCTTTCCCGCGTTGCTGAGGCCTTCCGAGATCGTATAAACTTAGGCGATCGTATCAAGGATGGGTTGGAGTACAAAGAGGCATTTGACGGACGCGAGGCGGTCGATAAAATCGCCTACATTATCAAAACAACGGACAGAAACCTTGCCTTGCTGTTAGGGCGTGCTCTCGATGCTCAGAAGTTCTTCCACGATGTCACCTATGATCACCGTCTTCGTGATAGCCCTAATGAACTTTACAGGTTCAGAACAAAGCTTCCAAGTCCTTTTGTCAGCGGAGAATTGGGTATTCAAAACAATGAGCCCATCATGCCTAAAATTCTCACCGAACACGAGAATGATTCATCTCCATCTCCATCTACCTCTATTCCTCGACTGCGTAAAGGTTCGGTGACTTCTGATGAGGTCGAACTACCATCTGGAGTCTTCACCCTTCTCACCGACTGCTATTCTCCCACCTGTTCCCGGGATCAGTTGTGTTACAGCATAGCCTGTCCCCGTAGACTTGAACAACAAGCACGGCTGAACATGAAACCACAACCCGGTCTCTCTAAGCAAATTAGCCGAGAAAGTTTGGGTGACCTGCCTGATGCCGGAACCCTTTGGATTCATTCCGTGCCACAGGAAGTGGTTAACAGCGTTTCCGACCAAGAGAAGAAAAGACAGGAAGCAATCAACGAGGTCATTTATACAGAACGCGACTTTGTCAGGGACATGGAATATCTTCGAGATGTGAGTGCCGAAATCTCATTGTAACGCGTAACTGACAAGATCTGGCTAGATCTGGATCAAACGCCTGCAAGAACAAGACGACGTAATTCCACCTGAGCGACGGACGGCTTTCTTGGAACAAGTCTTCTGGAACGTATTTGACATCATTGCCGTGAATACACGTCTTCGAGACGCGCTCAACAAACGTCAAAAGTCATACGCTGTGGTAGAGAAGATTGGTGACATCTTGTTGGAAGCTGTCCCTCACTTCGGACCATTTGTATCGTATGGTGCCCATCAACTCTATGGCAAGTACGAATTTGAGAAGGAGAAGAACGCGAATCCGGCCTTTGCTCAGTTTGTTGAGACGACGGAACGATTGCCCGAGTCGAGAAAGTTGGAGCTTAATGCATATCTCACTAAGCCGACTACTCGATTAGCAAGGTATCCTCTGCTGCTAGAGGCTGTTTTAAAACACACGCCTGAGGACAACCCAGACAAGACTTTGCTTCCTGAGGCCATTTCACTTGTGCGAGAGTTCCTAGGTCGTGTCAATGCGGAATCGGGAAAGACGGAAAATCGGTTCAATCTGATCCAACTTGATCAGGCATTGGTCTTCAAACCTGGAGAAGAAGTAGTGAGTGGTTCGCTTAATATGCCTTTCACGATCTTAGTGACACGGGTTAAAGAATCTTCGACTTCGGGAAGAGGGCCGAGATATGGTTTATAAGGGTCCTCTAAACAAACGCGATGGGGAAATCCAAGTGTATCTATTTGATCACGCATTATTGTTTACAAAATCTGTCAAGACGAAACAGCACGAACAGGTCAAAGTCTATCGTAGGGTATGTTT
Source organism: Desarmillaria tabescens (assembly GCF_030435595.1). Classification (NCBI taxonomy): domain Eukaryota; kingdom Fungi; phylum Basidiomycota; class Agaricomycetes; order Agaricales; family Physalacriaceae; genus Desarmillaria; species Desarmillaria tabescens. Next base: position 19,078 of record NW_026848642.1, on the reverse strand, counting down.
TTTTATCTCTTTGTTTTCTCTATTTAACTTGTATGATCAAGCCAATACCTCTCGAACTCCTCCTCATCACCGCATCAGAAGACACCAACACTGGAAATGGTACCATTAGACCACGGCAACGTCAAGGGCTCGTCAAGAAGACGTCCTTCAATCGGGACAATCGTGGATCGCCTCATGCCCCTTCCATAGCAGTCCGCCCTCCGGAAGGAGCGAAAGGTCAATACTGGATCAACTTCATCCATTTGGGTCGGAAGTTCTACAATCTCGTCCTATGGTCAAATTCCCAGTTAGGCCAGCGCAAATGGCTTGAGAATATTTATCAGCAGCAGCAGGCTATGCGAGAGCGGAGTACCATTTTTGAGACCGTGACACTGTGCGAGGGCTTTTTCACTGGAGTGAACAAGGTCAATTGCGTGGCTCCATTGAGTGGGGGCAAGAGAATGGCCTATGGGACGGATGATGGGATTTATATCAGTGATTTAAGGGACATGTCTAAGGATCCCGTAAAAGTATTGGCGCTCTTGGAAGTCATGCAAATTGACGTATTGGAAGCATATCAGCTACTCATAATCCTTTCCGGTACGTGTCCCGTTGTTTTGGGTAGTATATTTTCAGGTTTAACGGCACTCTTAGAGCGATCAGTGTTTACCGTCCCTCTTGATGCCCTGGACCCTATGGATCCTAATGCTGGTATTAAACGAGCGAAACGTATATCATCTCACACGTCGTTCTTCAAAGCAGGATACTGCCTAGGGAAGATGCTGGTATGCATTGTGAAGTCGACACAGCTGTCTAGTACCTTCAAGACGCTGGAGCCCATAGATCAAAATGTTCGTGGACGGAGCAAGCCGACGTTTAAAAAGTTGATCAATGGAGGTAACGATACACTGAAGCTTTTCAGGGTCGGTATCTTTTCCTTAAATGGTTTAGAAGAAACTGATTTTATGCCCAGGAATTTTACATACCGGTCGAGTCCACGTCGATACACTACCTCAAGACGAAAATGTGTGTTGGGTGCCCTAAGGGCTTTGAGATCGTGGATCTCGAAACTTTGGATACCCAGGGACTTCTGGATCCCAGTGACGAGTCTCTGGAGTTTGTCCGAAGAAGAGAGGGTCTGAAGCCTATGGCGATCTATCGCATACAGAACGAGTTTCTGTTGTGCTACGATGGTAAGATAAGTCTGTTCTATTGCTCGAGTCTCCGACTAACGAAGCCCCAGAATTTGCTTTTTATGTCAACAAGTCTGGTCGAATGTCACGGAAGGACTTTATGGTGCATTGGGAGGGGGTTCCAACCGGATTTGGTGAGTAATTCATGTCATCTAATCTATATAGCCTAGCTTATGCAGAGTAAAATTAGCACTGCATGAGCCTTTCGTGCTCGCCTTTGAACCATCGTTTGTGGAAATAAGGCACATAGACACAGGCGCAATGTCGCAAGTCATCCAAGGCTCCAATTTACGGTTGCTATTTGCAGACAACCCTCCGTCTGTCATTAATAGTGGCGGTGCGGCCTACTACAACTCTTATCCAGCTGGGTATGTTACAAGTAAGCAATGTACAATCACATCCTCTGACTTGTATATTTTCAGTTATGGGGGTTACGGGCAGCCTCAGGCGCAGCAGATGCCATATCATCCCAACATGAACGTGAATCAATACAATCGGAATTCACTAGGCGCAGGTCGTGACGAGATACTGATGGTTTCTGATGACCGGGTGTTAGCTCTACGAACAGTCCTTGGAGCGCAAAGATACATGTCGGATAATGTGTCGATGACATCACGCGGATCACGGTGACATCCGACGGCTCTCTTCTCCGATCCGTTTTCATTTCGTTCGTTGTTGTGCTTTGTTCCTTTGGTGTTTCCCTTGTCCTATATTAACCCGCACCTGCACATACCTGCTGTTTCGTCTGACATATCAGTTCACTCACATTGTTTTAGGATATATTCTAGTATCTGTATCATCAATCCTAAAATTATTTGGATCACGCGAACTTATATTCGGCGTTTCCTAGGACCTCAGGTATGCAAGTTAGGAACTTCGAAGGGCCATGTAGCGACTGGAGCATGAGAGACATGGCAGGAACATGTCAATGGTTCAAGCCCCACTCACGATCGATAGTGAAAATGCGGAGTGCTTCTTCTAGAAGCCTGTATCTGAACGTTCTGATATAGAGATTGAACTTCAAGTCTTGCATTGATGTTCGTCCGCTTGTTGCGCCGTAGAGGTATCTAGTTCCCTCTTAACAGCTATACGTCTCTTTTCCTCCTCCTGTCGGTGAGAAGTATATCAAAAGGGTTTGCACAATCTGTCTCGCGGCCGTAAAATCTAGTCTTCAGACTGTATCTGTATCTCAAGCATTAGTGCCGAACTACCAGGAATAAATGGAGCACGCCAGTCGAATCGATGGAGGAAGACTATGAAATATGCAAGGCGAAGTGATGGTCATGTTAACTTGTGCGATGCCGTAGAACTGTTCGGCACACAAATGATCTGGTATTTTCCAAAATAAGTATAAAGGAAGATGTATATTGTCTACATGCGCGCCATAGAGTTAAATACCAATCCAGACTGAAAACCCAGTTCTTCTAAGCGGTATCTAGAGATTCCAATGTGTGCTCGAAGATACCCATCGCTAAAACTCATATACGCATCCAAAGCCACTTTGTTCGGGCGAAGGATATCTAGAATGTTGCGATGCGCTTCAACGGTGATATCCACGAGCTGCTTGACAGTCTCAATCTTGGGGGCATTTTGAGCACGAAGCAAGGAGAGATACTTGGTTCGTTGATTCGCCGGCACTCTCTTCCTTGTAGAAAGAGAGAACGTCACTAAAGAAATAACAATTATCGTTAGAGCTTGGTGATCACACCCGAAAGAACTGACTTGGCAGATCCTATGAATACCATCAGGTCTGGCACAGCCGTAATGTACGTAGTGAAAGGAACGGAAGATGAGAATATGAATAATCCCATAACTTCGTTAAAGCCAGACATCTCTGGCGAATCTTGTATATCTTTCAGCCGACGGAGGTATCTAGGATCCGTATGAGCAGCCCATTTCAAGCCAGAATATGACACTCACCTTCATTCCTTGCGTACGATACTCAAGGATGGCAGCTGTGATAAAGTTCAGGCTCCCTGTAACGATGATATTCGACGTGGGTGGATTTGGGAAATAATTTGGAGCCTCCGTCACAAGAAAACAGTACAACTTCTGCATGGGATCGCTTGGTGCCTTTCTCCCCATCACGCAACTAAAAAGTTCCTGGGCCATGTTTTCAGAGGAGTCCGATGGAGTGAATTTATCGTCCAAGTAGAAGAAGGACGCGAGATAAAGGATCATGTATACGCGAGATTGTATGTCCTGAAGGTGGGAGAAGCAGGCGGAGATAGTGTCGGCTCCTTGCTTCATGTATGGTATGAATGAGCCTGGGGTGTCTGGGTCCAGGATGACGCCATGGCGGACTGCTTCTTTGCACACCAGCGAAAGTAGTTCGTTGTCGAATGGGATCGTTCGTTGCGTTTGGAGATCGACAGAGCATCGACTCAAGAGTAGATGTATGCTCTCTCTGGGAGATCGTATCTCAAAATGACTCAGATCAATAGAGATAGAAGCAAAGAATCGGCTTACCGTTTGTATAGGTAATGTAGAAAGGGCCATCGTGGATAATTTTGTAAAGAACATGTTGCAATATATACCTGCCTTCAGCGCTGCGACTGGATATACGCATTGAGTACTGTGTTTTTCCGGGGAAGAGATATACTGAATCACCATCAAAACGTTTCACCATCGCTCTAGGGGACACCGGTGATAATGCCAGTAAGCCCGGATACACCTAGCTTACGAAAGTGTCACAAATCCCACTCCGTAATTGTTGGCGTATCAATGAATCTAGAGTTCTGTTGAATTGACAGCTAGTAAACGCATTTCATGGGCCTGGGGCATATTTTATTCAAAGACCTGTGACGCAATAGCTAACATATATTAACGGTGGAGAGCCTGTAGACATGGATAAGTACTGAGAGCACGGATGGGGAGAGAAATTGGAGTACCCTTTAGCCTGGCGTTGGTCAGATCTGATGCGTCTAACCTGGTCCTTAATGTAGACGGAGATGCTTCATCTTGGGACCGGCCCTGTCGTTATTTTCGACTCTGATTTGTCCCCACCAGCAGAATAAATACTGATCGATGACACCCATTTTCGACCAATGGAAGTTTGCTGGAGCCAACTTTCAGTCCACGAGGCGTTAATACACGCGTAGAGCCATCCCCTCATACGAATGCGTGCCTGGCCAGTTCCTGTAGGCTTCAAGGTTCTCTGAGGGAACCGAAGATTTGAGTTTGATGCTCTATGGCCAATGTTCATCGCGCGAGAGCCACGGACATCTCAGGTGACCAAGAACGAGATATGACCCTTTTAACACAATCGCCAAAGATCTGCGGAAGAACATCCGAAACGTTCCATTTCTTTGTTCTGAATGCATCCCGCCATTTCAAGAATACTCACGCAACATTTCAAGTCACGAGCTTCAAATTGGGTCGTTATCTGAGAACAAATTTTTATGAGTAATTTCTTACTGATTTACATATGTATGTTGCTGCTTTCAATGCCATCCACGATACCTTTCCTATGACCAAGATTTGCTAAAAATACACCCCGATTCTCAAAGATGACGAGTCGAGTTACGAAACCAATGTGCCTTATGTACTGGAAGCACTCGTGCCTGTAGGTATGCCGAATCCAAAGAAGCCTGGGATTAGCCTGACACTAAAACAACGAAGAAAGGTCACCGACCCAATCTTCAATGGCGGTTCAGAAAATCGGTATTCAATGGCCAGGGCCTACCCATCCAGGTTACAAGCTCTGTATGATCACGGTACTCGTCTCCAGTATTGGGATGGATGAGAACACTAAACTCGGCAGATGAGAGTCTATTAAATGCATAAAAGGACAGAAAAAACTCACGAGCAAGGTCCCCGATTAACTGCTAGCCAAGAGAACAACGTTCCCGTCATGTGAGGCGTGAAAGTATTCACTTCGAACATTGAAACAGGATGGGGTCCCACAGGTCGCTCCCAGAATCGATAGATTCTCATCTACACAAAAGGAAATTAGTCTTGAAACAGCGAGCAGAAATCAAGGTGCACCTCTGGAAACTCTCTCCTGATTCTTTCGTGCAGCTTCCTGGCATACTCAATCTCGTCCGGGGCGTGTTGCATATAATAGACTGTCGTCCTGGCTTCAATACCGTCGAGAACAGCGATAATATCGACAGCACCCACTATGAAAGTCGAATCCATTGTTCTTCTTGTCAATTGGATCCACGAATTCGTCGTATGCCTTGCTGAGTACCGGCTTGCCCTGCTCATCCTTCAGTATGTCGTTTGTCAGCGATTTGCCGTCTGGGTTGACGCCAGTCGGTAGAGGTGGAGAATTTTCGTATCCAATGAGAGGGGAAGGATATTTGGCCATTATTCGGGGCGTGGTGGTAGTGCTGAAGGGCGGAATGCATCCTTATATACGTTGGTCATGGATGAATAAGGTCGATGTAAGCAGTGTCATCACAGTAACGTAATCATCGGTACTCAGCGTGGGTCACTTAAGGTCACTTGTTAAAAGTTCAAGGGCATAACATATTCCTTATAGCCATGACAGTGAGAACAATCCAGTCACAATCCCCACTCAACGTAATGTATGCTGTATATTGGAACAACGCAATGAGTTCCAAGCTCAAAGGATATCCACCTAGTAAGCAACATTATCTAATACCCATCACTCAATTTCACCTCGAAGAATGTCTAGAATGATGCTGCATAGCGCGAGTTAATATGTGGTATATCGTTCAAATACCAAAAGTAGATAGTGCGCGCAAGATACTGTAATAGAAACGAAACCACTCGATTATGGGAAAATATCCAGCTCCTTCAAACGGTATCTAGAAAGTCCGGCATGAGCCCAAATGTACCCATCACTGAAGCTCAAGTACGCGTCCAATGCCTCTTCATTAGGTTTAAGGATATCCAAAATATTGTTGTGAGCTTCGACCGTAGAATCAACGAGCCGTCTCAGGACGTCTGTCTTCTTAGAGTTGTCGCATCGAGCAAGAAGAGAAACTCGGTTCAGTTCTTCCCCTGCTAATTCTTCCTTGTAGAAAGAAAGAACGTCACTAAGCGATCGAGATAAGTCATCGCGATGGGAGAATAAACGAAAGAACTGACTTGGCAGATAACATGAAAACCATTAGGTCCGGAATGGCCGCAATATATGCGGTCACCGGCACTGAAGCTGGGAATATAAACACTCCCATAACGTCTGCAATACCAGAGATATTTCTTGTGAACGTCGTATATCTTTTAGCTGAGGCTGGCATCTAAAATTCGCAATGAATGAGTACGTCACAAAAGTCGAACATAGACACAGACCTTCATGCCTTGAGTGCGATAGTCAAGGCTCGCAGCAGTTACAAAATTCAATGTGCCTGTGATAACAATGTTCGATGCAGGATGATTAAGGAAGCACTTCGGAGCTTCCGTCATCAGGTAACAGAACAACCGCTGTAGAGGATCGGCTGCGGATGACTTTCCAATCATGCAGGCGAAAAGGTCCTGTGCAACGTTATCGGAGGTAGAATATTCCGGGATGAACTTGTCGTCAAAGTAGAAAAAGCAGGCAATGTAGAGGATGATGTATATGCGGCATTTGATATCCTGGATATGGTTGTAACAAGTGGTGACAGTGTCGACGCCGTGTTTGATGTATGGCGTAAATAACTTGGAGGTTTCCGTGTCGAGGATAAGAGCCTGACGGGCTACTTCATCACATGCCAGTGAAAATAGTTCGTTGTCAAATGGAATGACGCGCTGTATCTGCATATCGACAGAGCATCGATCTAAGAGTAGCTGTACGCTTTCTCCGATTTCGCGTATCTCAAGACGAGAGATTAGTGAAGATTTGGTGACTAAGGAAGAGACCTGAGCTTACCACGTTAGCGGGCAGGGAGGTAGAGGACATTGACGATGAAATTGTGTTTGGAGTATCCGAGTACAAGATACCACGTCCTTTTATACCCTGATCTCTTCGAAGAAAGCCAAGGCCTCGGAACAGAGCCAGCACACCATGAAGAAGTTCCCTTTGAAAATGACAGGGTGTTTCATTCCAGAGGCCGAGGCGTTCCACACCCAATACTCGCCACCTGTGAGGTACAAGGAAGTCTATTGCCTATGCGGCGTCAACGGTTTGAGAGCATCCGGAAGTTCAGAAGGAACAGATCTAACATGCGACAGAATGAAGGCCCGCCTAGGTCAGTACGATAATCTAAAGGTCCACATGAAACGAGGGGGCTCCGTGATCAAAATACCGACGTGGACCTTGAATCTGTGCGTTGTTTGATTGCAAAAAATCCTAAGTTATTATGTATGGGCAAGCGGGAGGACCTAAAATTATGGCATGGAACGTAAGAAACGAAGATGAAGTTTGATTAACTTGTAAGGTTATAGGTCGGGCCGACGGTATTGTTTCGGCACCGACTCTTCAGTTCCACAGTAGGTCTTGTGATACTGGATGAGGAGATCAGCAACTTCTTTGGGAGATAGGAAAAAACGGGGGGCCGACCTTCCAGTCTTCATTCTGGCATTTGACGCTACAATAATCTGCACAAAAGTGAATGAAAGGATCGTCGGGAACGGCGGACGTCGCTCACGAGTTCTCTTGCACCGACCGCATTGAAACCTGCCAAACTCCACACCACAGTCTGCTCGACAACGCAGCTGGCGTTTCCAATATCGTTGCATACCAAACTCCAAGTCTGGGAATTCCGAGCCTGCGAAAGCCTCTAGCCCTTTGCGTTCCTCGTCTGTCTCCTTCTGCCTCTTTTCAGCCGACTTTTTAGCAAAATCAGCTCTCCAGCGATCTAGTGAATCTCGTTGTTCTTCGGTCATACCAGACCAGCGCAGAACAGAAATTGAGTGTCCGTTCCAGTGTCGATTGTACCAGATGCCTTTAGCCACCGCCTCTCCTTGTGCTCGGACCCACACCTCAGAGCCTCCCCAGGATGAACCCATATCAGATGTACTGACAGGTTTCCATGCCCCGATTTTGTAAGGAGGAACGGGATCTTGGATGAGGTAGCGAACGCCGTGATTAGCCTCCTCCCCGTATCTATCGATAAAGCCAATCTACGCGAATAAAATTTGGAGTCTACAAAGGTAGAATAGGCAACTAACCTCGACCTTTCTCCCTCGACGGCGGACATAGGAGTCCTGCGTATAATCTGAGTCAAAGTGCATGCTGAAGTCGAAGTCGTGGGTGCCCTCGACATCGAATAGCCGTTCGAGTAACTCGGGGCGGCCTAATCTGTAGAGCAGCATAGCGATGCCATTGGGTCCTGTAATCGCAGGTGACAAGTGATGCTGTCCCTCTTCGTCAATACCAGATTTGATTATTTTCGGGTAGTCTTCTGGAGAGGACGCCGGAAGAAGTTCAGTATCTTCAAATCGCACCTGAAATGCTGGTAAATATAGAAGAAAGGATAAAGAGAGGCGCGAGTTACTTACAACTCCGTACATGTTCAGTGAAAAGAGAGAACAAAATAAAGAGTTCACTGCTTACGAGACAATTTTGAAGTCCACGTGATATACGCGTGCTACGCGTCAAGAAGTAAGCACAGGGGCAATTCAACTAAGTACAATTCCCTCTCAACGTGTGGTGTATCGTCTAAATTTAAGAGGAGAAGTAATACGCATAAGCTATAACGAAACTAAAATACTCTATTTGCGAAAATACCGAGCTCTTTCAAACGGTATCTAGAAAATCCGATATGACCCCAGATATATCCATCACTAAAATTCAAGTATGCATCCAACGCCTCTTTGTTCGATTTAAGGATATCCAAGATGTTATTGTGAGCTTCGACGGTAGAGTCAACGAGCCGCCTGACAACGTCGGTCTTTGTGGAATTGTTGCATAAAGCAAGAAGAGAAACTCGGTTCAGTTCCTCCCCGGCAACTTCTTCCTTGTAGAAAGAAAGAACGTCACTACATAGATGGTATGAGTAATTGTACCAGATGGGTAAGCAAAAGGACTGACTTGGCGGACAACATGAAAACCATTAAGTCAGGAAGAGCCGAGATATATGCAGTCACTGGGACCGAAGTTGGAAATATAAACACTCCCATAACGTCTGCAACACCAGAGATACTTCTGGTGAACGTCGCGTATCTTTTAGCCGAAGCTGACATCTACAATCGGCAATGAATAAATCCATCAGAGGTCGAACTATATACACAGGACTCGAAATATAGACACTAACCTTCATGCCTTGGGTGCGATAATCAAGACTCGCAGCAGTCACAAAATTCAATGTGCCTGTGATAACAATGTTCGACGCAGGATGATTAGGGAAGCATTTCGGAGCTTCCGTCATCAGGTAACAGAACAGCTGTTGGAGAGGATCGACGGGGGATGACTTTCCAATCATGCAGGCAAAAAGGTCCTGAGCGAGGTGACCAGAGTCAGAATATTCCGGAGTGAACTTGTCGTCAAAGTAGAAGAAGCAGGCCATGTAGAGGACGATGTAGATACGGCACTTGATGTCCTGGATATGGTTGTACCCAATGGTGACAGTGTCGATGCCGTGATTAATGTATGGCTTGAATAATTCCAAGGTTTCCGTGTCGACGATAAGAGCCTGACGAGCTACTTCTTCGCACGTCAGCGAAAAGAGCTCGCCGTCAGACGGAATAGTTCGCTGTGTCTGCATATCGACAGAGCATCGATCTAACAGTAGACATACGCTCTCGCCGATTTCGCGAATCTGAAGAGGGAGGATGAGTGAGAACACAGTGAAATGGGAGAGAGTGAGCTCACCACGCTGGTGGGCAGAATATTGGAGGCCATTTATGTTGAAATCGTACTAGACAGATGCTTCGACACAAAGTTTTACATCCCTTTTATACCCTGGTCTCTTCAGAGAAAAAAAGACCTCGGGGAATGGTAAGGCTGTCATAAGAAGGTCCGTGTCTGAATGACAGGGAGTTTCATCCTACCAGTTCCATTATTTTACCTGCCACTGTGCACGGGAACTCCATTGAATATATTGATGTCAACCGTTTTGGCGAATGCGTGGGTCACAACTTGAAAGTGGATCTATTATGAGATCGGTGACAAATGGGCGCGCACGCCCAGGCTAGTAATAGAGCGATCGAAAGGTCCGATCGCTTCATGGTCATAACCTTGAACGCACCGACATCTGATTAAAAAATCATTGAATATGGCTAGCGTACTATAAAGGTCTGAAGCCGTGGCATGGAGGGCGTGAAATGAGGTTTAGGTCAGTCAAAAGAAGATAGCTTACCGTGCAACTCTGTTACTAATTTTTAGCTCCATGACCCGGGCTTGATAGTACAGTACTCTTAAGTAAAGCCAGTAGCTTTATTGAGTGACCGAAGGAAACGGAACAGCGACCCCGTAGTCTCTCGTAGATAGACAGACGGTACATACCTGTTGAGAGTAGTAGGCGCGCGGTATTAATAATCGGACTTCACTTGACCCTGGCCCGGTTATTGACTGCAGCTGCTAGTAGCCGGAGAAGCCTAGCGGGCCAGCTAGTCATCCCGAAAATCGCCTTCAGCAGGTTCATTCAAGAAGCGATTTCTCTTCAAGCTCTTGGAAGATATGTATACATGCCAATCATACTCGAATTTCAGTTTTATGTACAGTATATCTGGAGACACAACGAAATTGCTTTGCCGGAAGGGATGGGAAAGTCTTTCTACATGTGGAGGCTGATGTGACGACGGGTACCTGGACGATCATTGAGAATGATGGATAGCGAACGACACCTTGCACCATCCGCAATTAACCTTACCTTTCTCTAGTCTGTTCACCAACGGAGCTGGAGTCACCTCCCAAGTTATCAACTTGCTCCAAGTCTGAGATTTGCGCGCGGGCGAAAGCCAGAGATCTCCGACAAGTCCATTTGCTCAATAAATATTTTGCACGGCCACAACTAATAGAGAAACCAAAAAATATTGTTTCTTGCCAAGTACCGGCCGCACCTACGCCATCGAGCTTCAAGCATAACCTGATGCATAGACTCTTCTCGGAGCGCCCCGCTATACCATTGATGGACTGCCTTGAGAGAACAGCAGTCGTAGATTGGTGTGACGCCCTTCTACAAAAATATAGGCCTACGATCGAAACTGCGGCGTATGCGCACATTGCTTGCCGACATGTTCGGACTGTGAACCCAGCCGTTCCTACACCACCACCATGTTCTGATGAACTCAGAGGGTACCTGAGAACATCTTGATATTACAGCATACATACATTTGGTGTGACTTGCATTCAAACAATCGAATGGATCTCTACTTTGAGCAATTCTGGTACAATCACGGGAGAGATGGACTCCCGCGCTGCATTCCAAGCACGCTTGCCAGTAGCTTCTCTCTGCCCACTCTCGAAGCAGATCCGGTTGTGCCTTGGCGAGGAGTTCGGAATATTTCTCAACTCCGGGCGTCAAAATCTCACAATGTAAACATGGTGTAAAAACTAAACTGACCTGCTGTAGATTGTTCCCTGAGGAATATAGCATGGCACCCATTCTCTCGAGACGTTCGTCGACATCTCCGCCTGAGAAATGATAGCAGTCATCTTTCTGCGCATATCCCAACATTCTCTCGTGAGACTTGATACCTGTTCATCTTCTGGAGGGGCCGCAGGGTACTGGGTGGTAGCTGGGTGAAAGACGCCCTCACGGCATCAAGAAAGAATGCCAAGAATCGGTCTTTCGATATTTGAAACGACTAAGTATGAAGCTCAGAACGTCAATTCTTTGCGTGGGTCCTAGAGTATAAAGCCGGCTCACCAGGCTAGTCAAGAAGTAAGCAGTACGCAGGGGTATCGATCTCCGTTAATGACAATTCAGCCACAATTCCTTCTCAACGTAATGCATATCGGAATGAAAACACAAATACATGAAGTGATCTCCGAGTTGAAAGACACTCACCCAGTAAGTTACATATCTGGCATATCTATGTAATACACCCACCGCTGCAGCTCAGCGCCTCAAAGAATGTTACGACGCTGCATAGCTAGCATATGTGCGGTGTATCGTCTAAATTTAAAAAGAGATGTAGTACGCGTAAGCTATAACGAAACAAAACTACCCCCTTTGCAAAAATACCGAGCTCTTTCAATCGGTATCTAGAAAATCCGATATGACCCCAGATATATCCATCACTAAAATTCAAGTATGCATCCAACGCCTCTTTGTTCGAATTAAGCGTATCCAAAATGTTATTGTGAGCTTCGACGGTAGATTCAACGAGCTGTCTTAACACATCGGTCTTCATAGAGTTGTCGCATAAAGCAAGAAGAGAAACTCGGTTCAGTTCTTCCCCTGCTAATTCTTCCTTGTAGAAAGAAAGAACATCACTAAGCGATCGAGATAAGGTATCGTGACAGGTGAATAAACGAAAGGACTGACTTGGCAGATAACATGAAGACCATTAGGTCCGGAATGGCCGCAATATATGCAGTCACCGGGACCGAAGCTGGAAATATGAACACTCCCATAACATCAGCAACACCAGAGATGCTTCTAGTGAACATCGTATATCTTTTAGCCGAACCCGGCATCTACAATTCGGGGTGAACGGGCATATCACAGAAGCCGAATTTCGACACCGACCTTCATGCCTTGAGTGCGGTAGTCAAGACTCGCAGAGGTGACAAGATTCAAGGTGCCCGTGATAACGATGTTCGACGCAGGATGATTAGGGAAACATATCGGTGCTTCTGTCATCAGGTAACAGAACAACCGTTGGAGAGGATCGGCCGGGGATGACTTTCCTATCACACAGGCGAAAAGGTCCTGAGTAACATGATCAGAGGCAGTATATTCCGGAGTGAACTTGTCGTCAAAGTAGAAGAAGCAGACCATGTAGAGGACGATGTATATGCGGCATTTGATGTCCTGGATATGGTTGTACCCAATGGTGACAGTGTCGATGCCGTGATTAATGTATGGCGTGAATAATTCCAAGGTTTCCGTGTCGACGATAAGGGCCTGACGAGCTACTTCATTACATGCCAGTGTAAACAGTTCGTCGTCAAATGGAATGACGCACTGCGTCTGCATTTTCGACAGAGCATCGATCTAACAGCAGACGTGCGCTCTCTCCGATTTCGCGAATCTGAAGAGGGAGGATGAGATACGGTGAAATAGGAGAAAGAGTAAGCTCACCACGTTGGTGGGCAGAGTAGTGGAAGCCATTTCTATGAAATCGCGTTTGGGGTATTCGAGCTGGGAAACCTAGTAGACATAGCCCAGGAGTTGCCTTACACCTTCCGCAGCTAAACCTGTCTTTCGGCGCATCACAGTCGGCTCGACAATGGAGCCGGGGTTTTCAATACTGCTTACCATGTTCCACGTCAGGTCAGTACCCGCACCAAAGCCTCCAACTTTTCGTCATCCTTATCAATACCTTCTTCCTCCTTTCAGAAAATAGGATCTCCGCGATCTAGCGACAATTTTCCTTGTTCAGTCATATCCGCGCCTGCGAGCCTGCGCAGAGATGAAATCGAGTGCTCCGGTGTCGGCTGTGTCCGATGCCCTTAACGCCTATTTCTCTAGACCTCTCCTTACCATTAAATACCAGATCCTCTCCAGGACGAACGTCCTTAATCTCCCTTAATCAGACGGGCGCTGCCAGATTTCCTTGCTTGGGATCGTGGAGGAGGTAGCAAACGCAGATTCCCCCCGGTATTGGTCTTTAAAAATCGATGGACACGAATGTAACGCGGAGTCCATCACGAAGATAGTGTCGGAGGCCACACGAGAATGATGCATCAACAAGTAAGCGAAGCAGATCGAACCTAGTCATCATCATGGATCTTCGTGGGCGGATCCTCTTAACCATATCTCGAGTGTTGATAACTATGTATCCACGGTCGCTATTACACGATGGCGCAGTAAAGGACAACCCCTACAGCCTCCGACTAGATGAAATGTCTGAAAGGGCATCAGCTTTTCTGGATCTAAGAGTACAACAGTGCAAAGTCTCAATACCAACAATAATAGCCACAAACCTGAAATCAAGCGAGAACTACTCCAGTGACATCACCAAACCATGCCTTTTGATCCTTTAGGGAAGCCCAGTCTTCCGTATGCCCTGATGGCATTCATGAGACCGAATTCCAACGAGGCAGATACCATCGTACCTCCAAAGAATGTTTGGAAATGCATTCTTTCAATCCTCGAATCATTTGACATCCAGCCCGTGAACGGAGACGACAGCTTTACCGTTAATATAGAGTTCAAGCTCGCCTAATATCATGTCAGAAAACATTATACATAGCCAGAATACTGACCGTCCTCCTTGTCTACATCATTCAATTTCATTCGGAGCGCGACGTCGACCCATCTTCCCACCGGCCAGGTAAACGCGCCTCGCCCTACGGAGATTCTATAATCGGCGTTCTTCCTAGATCCACGAACGCGTAAAAGCCCTGCTTCGTTACTCTCAGCCAACGGGGAATCGGTATTAAACATCCCCGGCACCACTAGGCCTGGAACACTCGTTAATAGAACATAGTTTTCGGACACCAGATGAACCTCCAAATGAGCCTTGCATCACAACATGGACTTCTGTCTTCTGTCGACCTACGCCGCCAGCTGACCAATATGCGTCAGAGATGTCCCAAACAGAGCGAATAACACTCACAGATGCCAGGAAGCTTCCCACCTTTAGCCCATTCCCATCCTCGTTCGATTATGACTCGATAGCTCATCTCCGTCCAAGAAGCCCGCTGGCCAGCGACGTACAAACCTAACCGACCAACAGTCGAAGCCGAGGGATTGATGCTACCACGCGGATATACAGCCTCCCAGGCCTGTTCTGGGTGCTAGCCATGGTCAAAGATGGGATGGGAAGGTGCTGGGGGCGATACGACGTCATGAGAAGTGCAATTAAAGACCTTGTGCATGCCTAAGGCAGAATCGTCGAGAAGGACGTGTTTTAAGCTTGCATCGCCGCTAGACTTTGCCAGCGATGACCACGAGGTGAATCCTTTTCGAAGACGACACTGGGATTAGAGGGTGAGTGACGGAAGAGGGAGAGCAGACCGGGCCGAGATCTGAACGGAGATAATTTGCCAAGCATTCACGGGCATCCCACGGGAGAAAATCATTGTTAAGTTGGCCAGAATATAGACCTGTGACCGGTCCCTACATGAGCAAGCGTCGATGGTAGGCTCATGTAGGGACCGGTCACAGGCCTAGAAAGAATATACACCTCCATTACAGAATTTTGCCCCTAGTACTTATTCAGTCCATCCTTCCCTTTGGATTATAGTATCGTGGTGCTGGCAGTCAATAACTTGACTTGGCGCATCCGACAGAAGTGCAGTGAAACTTATTATGCGAGCAAAGTCCCTATTGTTAAGAAGGCCTGTTTACTGAAGAGCCTTATAGAATAAGAGTTCGAAGAGTCTATGTGCAGGTACATACGTACATCCATCCATCCATGAGTGCATAGAATAAGTAAGGTATCAACGGTTCCATGACTAAAGAACAAAAGAATCCGCCCAGTGCTTGATGACTCCCCACCCCAGACGATGCATCTCGAAACGCTTGACATCCCGTGAAATAATGGTAGCATGCGAGTTATGGCCAATGTCAAGATACACGAGCTCCTTCTTTATCGGCAGAGTATTCAAGGCGCGCACAAGTTTCTGTTGGAGCGGTGTCAAGATAGCCTTGGGCTCCAAAGCAGTATTATCCTCCTTCGTCTTGCGTTTGTCTTTCTCGGGAAGAACATTCCTGGATGAGGACGTGATGCCAGGGTCGTCAATGATATCAACGACAGCGTCCTCTACTTGTCGCTCAAGATCGGACAATAGATGAATTAGACGCTCGCCGTTGGATTCGTTCTCTTTTTCCAGGAGTCTGATTCGGGCTCGGGAGGATCGTGATGCAAGAGACAGACGAATGATGATTAGAGATGCGCCGATAGGTATCAAGACAGGAAGCAGCGCGTAGAATACCTGAATGATCTATGTTAGTGATGTCATATGTTATGCCATTGGAGAGACGCTGACCAGGTTAAAGGGGAAGCGGAACTGCAGAAATGGTGGTAGATATGTTCGCTCTTTCTTGTCCTTGAGCCACTGTCTGGAAAGTATAGCAGGTTTTGGCGTCGGGGCAGGAGATATGGCAGGAAGACTGTATGATTTGATTATAGGGTTATATTCTTCATGCAACTCGCTGCAAAAATAATAACCATCAGGAGGCTATTATAAGGATGACGTTGCCGACGTACATTTCAATTCCGTTGGTTGCGTGGTCCAAAAAGTTATCCTCTAATTCTATGGCTGCAGTCACATATGGTACAGTACGATCATTTACTCTTCGTAATTGTGAGCGAACATTAATTGAAAGATAACCCAGCACTCACGAGTTTGCGTATATTCTAATTGTTTTAAAGGCAGCTAGACTTTTATAAAAAATTTGATCTAGATGCATAGTTAGGCGAGGCCATTGCGGATCCAATACAGACAAACCTGGATCTGCCATGATGTCTAACAGTGGACGACCTGTACTCGACCATTTATCTACGCAATAAAATTGCTCTCCTGTTCGCGAAAGAAGTTTGGGTCCAAGTGTAGAGAATAAACTCGACACAAATGATGGATATGTAGGAAGCCCGACATGAGGAGTTGCAACTGTATTGAAGTTGAGAGGTGTGACATCTTCGAAGAAACCTCGTCGGTTAAGGATGCTGAAGATATAACTCGACATGAGTTCTTGAAAATGCTTGGACAAGAACTTACCCAACAACATAGCGCGAAACAAGGCCTCCAAGACTGTAGCCTGTGATGGAAAATCTGACGACTTTATCTCCGTCCTGTTGTAACTTCTCTACTTCGTCCAACACCTGACATTCAAGCTCAGTAATGGCTGCCTTACATGTACGATGAGTAACTACCTCTTGAGCTACCCTTTCACCTCCCCAGTCTATCCCGTCGTATGTAGATGCTTCTTTGTTGGTTTCCGCCACCAGGAGTCGCATTTTAATGCCGTCGGAACTGGGCTGCGCGTGTGTTTCCAGCATGATACGCTTCATCTCAGCCATGTGAGAAGGATTTCCCCACATTCCGTGGACGAGAACAAGGAGATGATAGGAGGACATTAGAAATACTAAGAGAGAGAGGGAGAGAAATAATTAGTGGTATACGAAAGAAAAAGTAAATGTAGTAAGCAAGGAAGGGAACTGCGCCGAGTGATCCGTGAACGCGTCATACTTTGGTGCAGTCATCCTGCTTACTCACCGACCAAACTGCGACATTTTGTGCTTCAAAGATGAAGCATCCATTCTGTACTAGCGTGAAACGGTTTGTACTCTTACCTTTTTTTTCAGGTCAACCATTGCATTGCACAATTTTTCGGATCTCTTTGAAGGCAAACTTAATCGTCCATTTCGTCTGTTGATATCTTGATTTGCACTCTCGGGCTCGTATTCTCATTTAGCCGTGATTCATTTCATTGCCTTGTGGTCTCTATACTCAGCGCTCACTCTCTGCGACTACCGTGACTGTCCGGCGCCCCGCGGTTCACCAACTTTCCACTTTGCTTACCGCTCGTCCGAATACCGGGAACAGCCGCTCGTCAGCGAGTTGGGCTCTTCCGGATCTTATCTTCTCGAACAATGTAGAAGGAATGTGACCTAGTCTTTGAGCTTTACCGGTAATATTCATGCCAGATTGCAAGGTCCATTGTTCACAGGGCATTCTCGATCGTGGAACATGACGGCGATGACGACTCCTATAAGGGCTACGCGGCTGTGCTGTCTCAATATTCCGCGTCCCTATAAATACTGCCACTCAACTCTTGACTCGTATCCACCACCAACGTCAACCTCTGAGTCATCTCTGCCTCAATTTCACGATCTTTCACGTTAAATCCATCACTATGATCATGACCACCTCCAACGATATCGAGAAATCAGTAGCTGAATGGGTGTCGACAGAGGTGCCAGAATCCGGTGTAGCTGCCACTGAAGGGAAACCTGCACCAAAGGAAGGGGCTGCCGCATCTCGCGACTCTTCGCCGAAGACGTTGCACAAGAAGAAAAGCTCCTTTGACCTGCGGGTCGATTATCAACATGCAGCCCCCGAGGTTCAGGAGGCATCGGCGAATGCCACTTCCTCAGAGGGGGCTTAAAGACACTTCTCAATTATACCACCAGTAAGATCAATCCTATATGTCATCTTCTTCGCTCACATTTTCCCAGTGACATGATGAACGCGACGAACTATTGACTGTATCAATTATGTGTTACGAGAGTTTCTACGAAGTTTGATTTTGATTACCATGGGACTTTTACTGCTGGATCAAGAGCGAGTTTGGATGTCGCTGGCATTTAGTCGTTATCTTGTTAATGAACTTTTTGATCTTCTTGAACTGACCCTGACGTCTCAATCTCAAGTTGCGGTAACATCAACGGCCATCTCGAATTATCTTTATTGAGGGCTACTAACTGCACTACTTCGCATGATTCTACGCTGGCTCTGAGAGTGAAGTGCTTTCAGAGACGGGAGAGCCCAAGTTCGGGGTACCGTCGCTGTTCCAGCTAATGCTGTTGTACACCATCAGCGTCGACTTCATTTGTAAAACCTCATAAGCACTCACGACTGCACCATCGTGTACCTAGCACCATCACAAGTACCAGGAGAAGTGGAAGAAGCATGGTAAACCTGAGGAAGACGAATCAAAATTCAACGGTCATGAATATTTTGAAAAAGACTCACCATCCAAATTTCCGTACCATCCTCGCTTGTGAAAAATCCATTGTGACCAGGCTGTATTTTAAGTTAGTATTCCGCTTTCTAGGTTATCTCATCACTCTCGAACCTCGTAGTTTCTGTGGCGTTATACAATTGGTCACAGCGTCCAAGTTGATGACGACTACCACTTACCCATTAGCACTGGTGAAGATAGGCTCAGAGTACTTTGTCCAGGAGGATGCACTGAGCGGATTCGTGCCCGTGAGCTCCAGTCTGCCTAGTT